>NC_092271.1:9708818-10008818 GCF_036320965.1 Panulirus ornatus | reverse complement strand
TGTCTCCTCGAAACATGTCGTGCCACATGTATTGAAAAACTACCTGTTAAATAGAATTATATGAGCTACTACTAAAGTGCGATGTCACCTTTATATATATATATATATATATATATATATATATATATATATATATATATATATATATATATATATATACAGAATGGAAAAAGGTGAGAACAATGGAAGTAAGGGGAGTGGGGGAGGAATGGGATGTATTTAGGGAATCAGTGATGGATTGCGCAAAAGATGCTTGTGGCATGAGAAGAGTGGGAGGTGGGCTGTTTAGAAAGGGTAGTGAGTGGTGGGATGAAGAAGTAAGAGTATTAGTGAAAGAGAAGAGAGAGGCATTTGGACGATGTTTGCAGGGAAAAAATGCAATTGAGTGGGAGAAGTATAAAAGAAAGAGACAGGAGGTCAAGAGAAAGGTGCAAGAGGTGAAAAAAAGGGCAAATGAGAGTTGGGGTGAGAGACTATCAGTAAATTTTAGGGAGAATAAAAAGATGTTCTGGAAGGAGGTAAATAGGGTGCGTAAGACAAGGGAGCAAATGGGAACTTCAGTGAAGGGCGTAAATGGGGAGGTGATAACAAGTAGCGGTGATGTGAGAAGGAGATGGAATGAGTATTTTGAAGGTTTGTTGAATGTGTCTGATGATAGAGTGGCAGATATAGGGTGTTTTGGTCGAGGTGGTGTGCAAAGTGAGAGGGTTAGGGAAAATGATTTGGTAAACAGAGAAGAGGTAGTAAAAGCTTTGCGGAAGATGAAAGCCGGCAAGGCAGCAGGTTTGGATGGTATTGCAGTGGAATTTATTAAGAAAGGGGGTGACTGTATTGTTGACTGGTTGGTAAGGTTATTTAATGTATGTATGACTCATGGTGAGGTGCCTGAGGATTGGCGGAATGCGTGCATAGTGCCATTGTACAAAGGCAAAGGGGATAAGAGTGAGTGCTCAAATTACAGAGGTATAAGTTTGTTGAGTATTCCTGGTAAATTATATGGGAGGGTATTGATTGAGAGGGTGAAGGCATGTACAGAGCATCAGATTGGGGAAGAGCAGTGCGGTTTCAGAAGTGGTAGAGGATGTGTGGATCAGGTGTTTGCTTTGAAGAATGTATGTGAGAAATACTTAGAAAAGCAAATGGATTTGTATGTAGCATTTATGGATCTGGAGAAGGCATATGATAGAGTTGATAGAGATGCTCTGTGGAAGGTATTAAGAATATATGGTGTGCGAGGCAAGTTGTTAGAAGCAGTGAAAAGTTTTTATCGAGGATGTAAGGCATGTGCACGTGTAGGAAGAGAGGAAAGTGATTGGTTCTCAGTGAATGTAGGTTTGCGGCAGGGGTGTGTGATGTCTCCATGGTTGTTTAATTTGTTTATGGATGGGGTTGTAAGGGAGGTAAATGCAAGAGTCCTGGAAAGAGGGGCAAGTATGAAGTCTGTTGGGGATGAGAGAGCTTGGGAAGTGAGTCAGTTGTTGTTCGCTGATGATACAGCGCTGGTGGCTGATTCATGTGAGAAACTGCAGAAGCTGGTGACTGAGTTTGGTAAAGTGTGTGGAAGAAGAAAGTTGAGAGTAAATGTGAATAAGAGCAAGGTTATTAGGTACAGTAGGGGTGAGGGTCAAGTCAATTGGGAGGTGAGTTTGAATGGAGAAAAACTGGAGGAAGTGAAGTGTTTTAGATATCTGGGAGTGGATCTGTCAGCGGATGGAACCATGGAAGCGGAAGTGGATCATAGGGTGGGGGAGGGGGCGAAAATTTTGGGAGCCTTGAAAAATGTGTGGAAGTCGAGAACATTATCTCGGAAAGCAAAAATGGGTATGTTTGAGGGAATAGTGGTTCCAACAATGTTGTATGGTTGCGAGGCGTGGGCTATGGATAGAGATGTGCGCAGGAGGATGGATGTGCTGGAAATGAGATGTTTGAGGACAATGTGTGGTGTGAGGTGGTTTGATCGAGTAAGTAACGTAAGGGTAAGAGAGATGTGTGGAAATAAAAAGAGCGTGGTTGAGAGAGCAGAAGAGGGTGTTTTGAAATGGTTTGGGCACATGGAGAGAATGAGTGAGGAGAGATTGACCAAGAGGATATATGTGTCGGAGGTGGAGGGAACGAGGAGAAGAGGGAGACCAAATTGGAGGTGGAAAGATGGAGTGAAAAAGATTTTGTGTGATCGGGGCCTGAACATGCAGGAGGGTGAAAGGAGGGCAAGAAATAGAGTGAATTGGAGTCATGTGGTATACAGGGGTTGACGTGCTGTCAGTGGATTGAAGCAAGGCATGTGAAGCGTCTGGGGTAAACCATGGAAAGCTGTGTAGGTATGTATATTTGCGTGTGTGGACGTGTGTATGTACATGTGTATGGGGGGGGGGGGTTGGGCCATTTCTTTCGTCTGTTTCCTTGCGCTACCTCGCAAACGCGGGAGACAGCGACAAAGTATAAAAAAAAAAAAAAGAAAAAAAAAAATATATATATATATATATATATATATATATATATATATATATATACATTTTTTTTTTTTTTTTTTTTTTTTTTTTTTAGCTATTCGCCATTTCCCGCGTTAGCGAGGTAGCGTTAAGAACAGAGGACTGGGCCTTTTTTGGAATATCCTCACCTGGCCCCCTCTGTTCCTTCTTTTGGAAAATTTAAAAAAAAAAGAGAGGGGAGGATTTCCAGCCCCCCGCTCCCTCCCCTTTTAGTCGCCTTCTACGACACGCAGGGAATACGTGGGAAGTATTCTTAATCCCCTATCCCCAGGGATATATATATATATATATATATATATATATGATCATTTAATACCCATGCTTTGGAATCATATGCACAGCTTTGCTGCCGGTGGCGTGAGTAAACGATATGAAAATTTTGTGTAACTGTTCCAGTTCAAACCCGTACTGATTAGCATGTGTGTGTGTGTGTGTGTGTGTGTGTAGGTATTACCGGACTCCGCCTGCTCGATGTTATGCTGCGAGTGAAAAACCACCTTTGACGAGGCTGTATCATTAGGAGTACGTTGTCGTCAAAGAAGGTCTCACTTGAAAGGAGTCTGCATTTCCCTGCTACTAGAAGTAGTGCAGTGTTGGGGTGCAGGATCCTTTAGAGTTCCTTGCTTCCACCATGACTCATTAAAAGCAATTACTCCTGCTGTTATTATGGATAGATACACAAGTGTATGTAGAAAAAAAAAGTGCTGTCTAAAATATGGGGAACAGGTTAGATATTGACGGAACCGCAGCGCAAGAGAAGTAGGAGAAAAAGTGCAAAATGATGGTTATGGTAGGTTTAGCTGTACAGTATGCTGTGAGGCCAAGTGTCGAAAACCCAGTGATTGTACGGAGATACGAAAAGCTATACCAAGGGTGAAATTTGATAAGGTACTTAAAGTAGGTCATATGACAAGAGCTAATGAGGAAAGAGGATGAATTGTGGTTTAATTTACGGCTTATAGATATAATAGTACGATCCGTGAGCACGACGGTACGTCCCTGGAGTATGTTAGTGTGACCTTTAACCTCAGGTGTACGGTTAAGTTTTAAGGTTCACACCATCACCAAAGGATCATTTAAACTGAGCTGTTGTATCTACTTCACAAACTGAACGAATTGTTTGCCATTCTTGTCGCGCTTGAGCTTGTACAAACTACAGCCACGGGCAGCGTGATTATCTCTCTTTATCCTTATTACCAGCCTTAAATACCCTGACTCTCTTCCCTCAGTACTTAACCTAAATACCATGACTCTGTCCTCAGCACCTGTCCTAGATAGCTTGTCTCAGTCCTCAGTAATTTCCATAAATACCTTTTTGTCTTTAGTTCTTACCCTTAATTAACCTGAGACGAGACTAAATCGTATAATGCTTGATACTTAAGCCGGAAACAGATATGTGGGCATTATGAAAGAGTCAAATCAGACTGTTGTGGATTGCGTCTCGCATACTTATCAGAAAACAGATGAAGCTAACTTGCACTAGATAATGAGGCTGTTTAATACACTGCCTTGTGAAACGGATGTAAAATCTGCCGTCAGGAAAGGATTAGGTAACGTCTTTAAAACAAGCGGAACAAAGGGGAAATGAGCGGTAGTATATCCGTGTGCCATCACGAAGGAAAGCGTCAGGTACAATGTGTATGGTGACGGTGACAGTATCAGATAGACCAGAAGATTTTGTCACTGTAATTTAACGATAGACTATAGTTTCCTGAGTTCAGCGTCTTAACTTACATACTTACTACATGAATTTTATGAATGTGTAGCTTTAGAACTATGGACATGTGTCAGAAATTTATGTGTTACTTTGTGAAAAAGTAAACCTTTTGATGTGTAAACGAAGCTTACTATAGTGTTAAAAAAAGAGATAACTTCTGAGGAAGATGAGTCTACGATATGAAAATGATAACAAGCTTCTTTATTGTACCAACTCTTAAGATCTAACTCGTATAATCATGAGGCCACTGAGGTCTGACAACGATCCTTTGTGAACTCTTGTAATTATTATGGGCTTACCGCGCGCGGGTTGAACATGGCGGCCCGGCACAGAATTAGCTGATGGTAGCGGCAAGAACTAACTGGCATAGTGAGGAAGGTTATGGGTGAGGAAGACGTGACTTCGCAAGTGTCTCCGCCCTTGTTAGAAGGTTAAATATCGTTGTTGTATGATGTACGCCTGTATATATATATATTTTTTGTAAGACATAATTACTTAAGATCTTGAGAGAGAGAGAGAGAGGAATGTGGAGTAAGATGATATAGTGGCGTGTGAGGGAGTCGCGATGAGACGAGGAATAAATAATCCGAATTTAAACTGATGGGATTGGGTTTAGGCGCATGAGGAGCAAGGATGTGGGAAGGATGAGTGAGTGGAGTGTGTTTGTATGAGGGTGGGGTGAGGAGAGGAAGGGAGAGGGGAGGAACCGTCCGTGGTTCAGATGGAGGGATAGCTTGAGGAAGTCTGTCGTTGAGAGGGCTGGAGGAGGCATGGCGGCGGTGGTGTCTGGTGGGTGGGTGTGTGTGGAGATTGGGATGCATCGAGGAGGCAGCAGGGGTGCTGCATACTGGGTGACGTGACGTTGTTATTGGCTCTCCGTAGATTGATTTTGAGAGTGAGGTTGAGGTGAGGTAGATTTCCCGACGGAGGGAGAAGTGAAATTGATTGATTCTGATGGAAGAAAGTGAACTAGTTATTCTCCAGAGCACACACACACACACACACACACACACACACACACACACACACACACACACACACACACACACACAGTGAGAGATTGCAGCAAACACTCTTGAGCCGGGAAACTTGCTTTTGTTGTAGTCAAGATTTATCAGCAGAGTGCGTAGCGGTGGTTTGATGTGGGAAATTGAAGAGAAGGGAGAGGGGGAGAAAGAGGGGTGAGAGAGGAAGGGACATGGCTTTAGGAAAACGACACAGGAGCTGTCGTTGGGTCTCGTGGTTCACTCTGATATATAGCGTGGGTCATGGGGGCCCTGTTTTTCATGACTCTCCCCTTGATTTTGTTTTGCTGTATCCTTGATATTTGCCTCTGTTGTTTCTCTTATTCCTCTCCATATTGCGATTCCCTCACATTGACAGCTCTGTGGTAGCCTTTTCAGTTCAGCCTTGAGCAGTGTTTTCTTTCCCATTGTACCGGCCAGCATCAAAGTTTGTACGTAGTTGACACATACGGATTTCAGATCGCCTTGACTTCCGACTTCAGGCCGATGGATGAATTATAAATCTTGTGTTAAAGGGAAACACCATTGTAATAAAAAGCATCATTGGCCTAAGTTTCAATACGACTTACTCCATTTTTAATGCTTAAAAGGTAAACAGAATATCAGGTAATATTACTACAGTAAATTTAATTGTAAACAGAGATATCAGAATATATATATATATATATATATATATATATATATATATATATATATATATATATATATATATATATATATATATATATATATATATTTTCCATACTATTCGCCATTTCCCGCATTAGCGAGGTAGCGTTAAGAACAGAGGACTGAGCCTTTCAGGGAATATCCTAACCTGGCCCCCTTCTCTGTTCCTTCTTTTGGAAAATTTAAAAAAAAAAAAAAAAGAGAGGGAAGGATATCCGGCCACCCGCTCCCTCCTTTTAGTCGCCTACGACACACAGGGAATTCTTTCTCCCCTATCCCCAGAGATATATATATATATATATATATATATATATATATATATATATATATATATATATATATATATATATATTATTAGGTACAGTAGGGTTGAGGGTCAAGTCAATTGGGAGGTAAGTTTGAATGGAGAAAAACTGGATGAAGTAAAGTGTTTTAGATATCTGGGAGTGGATCTGGCAGCGGATGGAACCATGGAAGCGGAAGTGGATCACAGGGTGGGGGAGGGGGCGAAAATCCTGGGAGCCTTGAAGAATGTGTGGAAGTCGAGAACATTATCTCGGAAAGCAAAAATGGCTATGTTTGAAGGAATAGTGGTTCCAACAATGTTGTATGGTTGCGAGGCGTGGGCTATGGATAGAGTTGTGCGCAGGAGGGTGGATGTGCTGGAAATGAGATGTTTGAGGACAATGTGTGGTGTGAGGTGGTTTGATCGAGTAAGTAATGTAAGGGTAAGAGAGATGTGTGGAAATAAAAAGAGCGTGGTTGAGAGAGCAGAAGAGGGTGTTTTGAAATTGTTTGGGCACATGGAGAGAATGAGTGAGGAAAGATTGACCAAGAGGATATATGTGTCGGAGGTGGAGGGAACGAGGAGAAGTGGGAGACCAAATTGGAGGTGGAAAGATGGAGTGAAAAAGATTTTGAGTGATCGGGGCCTGAACATGCAGGAGGGTGAAAGGAGGGCAAGGAATAGAGTGAATTGGATCGATGTGGTATACCGGGGTTGACGTGATGTCAGTGGATTGAATCAGGGCATGTGAAGCGTGTGGGGTAAACCATGGAAAGTTGTGTGGGGCCTGGATGTGGAAAGGGAGCTGTGGTTTCGGGCATTATTGCGTGACAGCTGGAGACTGAGTGTGAACGAATGGGGCCTTTGTTGTCTTTTCCTAGTGCTACCTCGCACACATGAGGGGGAAGGGGGATGGTATTCCATGTGTGGCGAGGGGGCGATGGGAATGAATAGGGGCAGACAGTGTGAATTGTGTGCATGGGTATATATGTATGTGTCTGTGTGTGTATATATATGTGTACATTGAGATGTATAGGTATGTATATTTGCGTGTGTGGGCGTGTGTGTGTGTGTACATTGTGTATGGGGTGGGTTGGGCCATTTCTATCGTCTGTTTCCTTGCGCTACCTCGCAAACGCGGGAGACAGCGACAAAGCAAAATAAATGAAAAAAAAAATCTATATATATATATATATATATATATATATATATATATATATATATATAATATATATATATATATATATATATATATATATATATATATATATATATATATATATATATATATGTGTGTGTGTGTATAATGCAAGAGGTCACAGTGGTGCGCGTAATCTAGTATATGCATATAGCCACAAGAAAACTGAAACACTGTACGTTCCCAAGTGTTCTTTCGTGTAATGATCACATCGTCAAGGGAGATACAAGAATGAGATAGAAGACTGAGAGCAGTCAGCTGATATACAAGGAAGAGACATAGCGAAGATGCTATTTACGAATGCCGTATTTGCTACGCATCTTCCTTGTATATCAACTGACTGTTCTACGTGTTCTGTCACATTCTTGTGTCTCCCCTAACGATGTGATCATTACGCGAAAGTGCACTTGCCCGAAGCGCTCATCCCAAGAAAATAATTGTGAACGAGACATATGGATTACATAATGTTGCGTTCGAGGAGGATATATTGTACGTTTGTGGAGTGAAAATCAGCAGCCTATGACTGGATGAGGGGAAAGGAAAGGCGGTTGGGCCAGAGGAGTGAAATTGACAGCCACAAAGTACCGTGTCTGCGTAGCCCTCTCTACTCTTCTGATTCTTAAGCTGGTTAGTATCGGTAATTACCTTTCTGGCCGGTGGCTGCCTACAGCCCATCTGTCTATCAGTCTATCTATCATCTGTATATCTATCTATAAAGCTGTCTGGAGTTACCGGAATCTGTCTGCCTGTGGTTAAGCCGCGAGTGAAAAGTTATCTTCGGCAAGGATGTATCATCGTCAGATGAAAAAGGATACACTTGTCAAGGAGCTTTCTCTAAATGAATCGATTATCCCCTTACTCCATTTTGGAGCGCATCCTTGAAACTGCCGGAACCTCTTGAAAGAGGTCTTTGTGCTGTATAATGATAATGATAATTATATATATATATATATATATATATATATATATATATATATATATATATATATATATATATATATATATATATATATATATATCTTTCAAACTATTTGCCATTTCCCGCGTTAGCAAGGTAGCGTTAAGAACAGAGGACTGGGCCTCTGAGGGAATATCCTCACCTGGCCCCCTTCTCTGTTCCTTCTTTTGGAAAATTAAAAAAAAAAAAAATGAGAGGGGAGGATTTCCAGCCTCCCGCTCCCTCCCCTTTTAGTCGCCTTCTACGACACGCAGGGAATACGTGGGAAGTATTCTTTCTCCCCTATCCCCAGGGATGATATATATATATATATATATATATATATATATATATATATATATATATATATATATATATATATATATATATTCCTGAGTCCACGGGGAAAATGAAACAGGATAAGTTCCCAAGTGCACTTTTGTGTAATAATCACATCATCAGGGGAGACACAGGAGAGAAATATAAGTCAGTTGATATACATCGAAGAGACGAAGCTAGGACGCCATTTGGTAAACATGGACAATCGCATGCTTACCAAATGGCGTTCTGGCTTCGTCTCTTCGATGTATATCAACTGACATATTTCTCTCTTGTATCTCCCTGATGATGTGATTATTACACGAAAGTACTCTTGGGAACTTCTCGTGTTTCATTTTCTCCGAGGACTCGTCGGAATATCTTGATCAGGCGCAAAATTGTGATCCTTTCCAATATATATATATATATATATATATATATATATATATATATATATATATATATATATATATATATATATTCCCTGGGGATAGGGGAGAAAGAATACTTCCCACGTATTCCCTGCGTGTCGTAGAAGGCGACTAAAAGGGAGGGGAGCGGGGGGCTGGAAATCCTCCCCTCTCGTTTTCTTTTTTTTTTTTCCAAAAGAAGGAACAGAGAAGAGGTCCAGGTGAGGATATTCCCTCAAAGGCCCAGTCCTCTGTTCTTAACGCTACCTCGCTATCGCGGGAAATAGCGAATAGTATGAAAAAAAAAAAAAAAAAAAAAATATATATATATATATATATATATATATATATATATATATATATATATATATATATAATGATTCCTCTTTGTACCAAATATACTTATGCGCAAGAGAAAAACCGCATGTGGCTTAATGATGAGAGAGAGAGAGAGAGAGAGAGAGAGAGAGAGAGAGAGAGAGAGAGAGAGAGAGAGGTTGATGGAATATGATTACGGTGGAGTTGATGTGGGGGTAGGAAGTGAGGGCGGGAAGGGAAGGTAGCAACGGGTGCCGGTGGGTCAACACCCTATTCTTAAAGTCGCATCCACGTGGCACTCACCAAGGACCGGCCGGGGTTGGAAGTGCCGGTGCCAACAGCAGTAGAGGCGGCCCCACACCCCTCTCACAGTCTGCCTTGTGTCAAGGAACTAGGAAGAGCCAGCACGCTCATACTAGGATACCGTAGGGATCTGTGACAAGTGCTTACATAACATCTGCCGCGACCCAGGTGTTCACGACACCGCTGACTTTGGCGTGACCTACGTGCTGCCGGAAGGCTCATAACTAAGCAGTGGGCAACCCTCACGGAGGCTGGAGTACTCACCCTCAGGAAGCGCAGGGACCCGACAGGAAGTGAGTACGGAGGTGCCAAGGATCGCCACGGTCAGGTAGGAACCACCATTGTATAAATAGACCGTAGCCGTTGGGTTGAGGCTGGCTGATATACGGTTAGCACGTACAAGTGTACGGCCGGGTCGGCGCGTAAAAAGAACAGCCCGCGTTCACCCAGGCTTTATTGTGTGTGTGGCGGGTGAGAGGCTACGCCATGTTGTAATGCTGACGACCAGAAAAACTGAGTAGCTATCTTTCACGACCTCCCGTAGTACTGTAGGGAGGAGTTCATTTGGTGGGATACACGAGGCAGTTATGGTTGTTCAAGTAGGTAGGGGTCGGAGATATGTGCTAATGAATAGAACGCTGTGCCGTATAGTGTGTGTGTGTGTGTGTGTGTGTGTGTGTGTGTGTGTGGAACAGGGAACGATACACCATATGCCAGACTGTATGACAGGGGGAGGGGTGGTAGGGGGTCTGTTTGGCTAGCGTCCACGTATGATTTTCTTCAGCTTCCTCTTTTATATTATGCCTCCCGTTATAAGGAACTGTAGTGTGGGAATATCGGTTACCAGGCTCATGGAGTACAGTCTTACACATATAACGATGGTGAACACATACCAAGATGTCTGCCCGATATGTTACTTGCTGTCGCAGTTTAGTATGTCTGTGTGTGCACCAAGTACCCGAGGAAGCGGCAGCCACCCAGCCTACGGTACTTACCTCGTCCCTTCGTCTCCCTCATTTGGTATTCTTCCGTTGGCTTCTGCCATCCCGTCCTCCCTCACTTTGTCCTGGCTTGCTCACCCACCGTGTTATCTTCCCCCACATTCCCTCCCCACAGTCAGTACTCTGTTCCCACCCTCATTGAGGGTAGCCTTTCTCTCCCTAAGTGCTCTCTCTCTCTCTCTCTCTCTCTCTCTCTCTCTCTCTCTCTCTCTCTCTCTCTCTCTCTCTCTCTCTCTCTCTCTCTCTCTCCTATAGCTATGAGAACTCTGCTATGACGTTGACTTCCACATGATTGACCTGTAGGTACGTAGTGATGACAGGCTATGTGCTGCCAACCTCAAGTTGGTATCAGACGTTGATTCCTGTTATTGTGTCGTAGGAGATTGTACGAGCGATCATAATCTGTCCTCGTCCACTGTGTCACATCTTCATCACGTAGCATCTGGCTGGGTCGAGTTTCACCAAGCCAGCCGTAAATATCCTGCCAGGAGGATGTGGTCATCGTGAACGTTCCTTCTCTCTTATTTCTCGTAATTTGTCGTCATCCCTCCAGATTAGGATTTTGTGATTGTGACGGTCCTCTTATCAGATCACTTGGTCGTGGACCATCAGGTCTTGTGTTACCTGTCCGAGCCATATATTCCAGTATACTGTCCATGTGCGAGGTATTCCATCTCGTCGTCCACCCCGCTGGCCTCTCCCTTCCCCCGTGGCCTCTTACTCCTCTCAAGTTTTCTCTTCCGTTCCTCGTGGTATCCCCAGCAGTACATTTTCTTTCTTGTCCTTCGCAATTCTTGGGTCTCCCCCTCTCTACCAGTGCATCGCGTTTCATGATTCTCTGTCTTAAGAATCTTACCAGTCTCTCTCTCTCTCTCTCTCTCTCTCTCTCTCTCTCTCTCTCTCTCTCTCTCTCTCTCTCTCAGTAGGTGATGAGGAACCACCGACCAGTGAGGTATATTACCGGTATTACCTGCCTGGGTATCGGAAGTGTTAGTGACGGCTGAACAGTGAACCAACACATCACAGGTCGTCAGGTGTCACTACTTTGGCCTTCCTTCTCTTCCTTTCTCCCACCGTTCTCCCTTATCCATATTCCTCCTCCGTACCCTTTTTCTTCTCCCCTCTTCCTCCTTTCTCCCTTTCGATTTCCTCCCTCCGTACCCCTTCCTCCTTCCGTTCCTGCTCTTCCTTCTTCCCTTTCCTGTCTCTCCCCCCCCCCCTCCTCCCCACTTCTTCCTTCCCTCAGTTCTTCCTTCCTCCTTCCTCTCGACCCCTCCTCCACAGTTTTCCCTCCCATACACTTATCGGCTTCTCTCCAAACTATTGTCTTACTTTTTACCCCAAAGTCCCATCTTTGACGCAGCCTTAATTCATTATGTTCTTACCGCCCTTCCCTTTCCCGTCTCCCTCTTTTTTCCTGCGTCACCCCCATTTTTATTCTTTCCTGTCTTCACTCCCTTCGTCTTTCTTCAGTTAACTAATCTTTCATAAGGTTTTTTTTTTTTTGATATTATCCATGGTACTTCATCACCTCGCTCTCTCTTAGTTTTTCATGCCTTTCTATATGTAACCTATACTTCTTCCCTCAATCCTTCCGTTATTTTACGATTGCCTTATTCTTGCTCTTCAGTTTTCCTCCTTATATTCATTCCATGACACTTGATCAACTTGCATTAAATTCTTAATGATATTTTCTTCGTTTTGCCCTCTTTATTTTCTCTGAGGCCTTGCTTGAACACATTGCTGGACATCAAGGTTGTGCAGGAGCCCCTCCCTCACTGGTCCATATGCCTCTGTCCTGTTGACCTTCCCATGAGTCAGTGGCTAAGTCTGTTCACTAGTCATCGCTTGCACCATGCTTGTTTTTCCGTTAATATTGGTGCTTTTGACTCATCCACCTGGCACTCTGGCTGGGTGGGTGCGTGGGTGGATGATGGCGGGTGGCTCTGGCAGGTCCTGTTTGGGCCCCGGGGGACGATGGAGGTTGAGGTCGGGGGGGAAGGGGTAGTTATAGATTGGGGCCCCCGAGGAGGGTGTGGATGTTGGACGAGGGCTCTGGCAGGTTGTGTTCGGGTACAGGAGGTGCACGAGGAGAGGTTGTGGATTGTGGATGGGGGTTAGCAGGTACTGTTGGGGCCACGGGGAACGACGGTGGGTGATTGTGGGGAGAGGGATATTCAAGGCCGTGCAGAAGGGGTGGGTGTTGGGTGGATGATGATGCGGTTTCGTAAATCCACAAGTGTTGTCCTCGTCGTTTCCTCAAGGGCAGGGTTGAGAGGTCCCTCTCTGCCAGCCATGTGAAGACTGATTTGATGTGGGGTGAAAAATCGTCTCTTATTAGGATAAAAGATAATTGGTGTATGCTATTTATATTGGGGTGGAGTAGATGGTAGGGACAACTCGGCATGCTCTCGGTCTGGCCTGAACAAATATTAGCTCCTGGTCTGGAGAGCTTGTGTTGAGCATGTACACATGTTTTGTGGCCGCTGATGGCAGGGGCAGGAGATTGGCCGGGAGGCCGTGGTCGTATTTATATCCTTTTGGCCTAGTGACATGTATCGTGCAGTCCAGGTTATCCGGTGGATTACCTCTGTATACTGCTGCCGGTATGTAGCCGAGTCCACTTCTCTTGTATTACATTTCATTTCGCCATCTTCCTCGGGATGGGTGGGATCACATCAAGAATTGTTTCATAATCCGTATGTTTTACCACCTAGTGTCCGGCTAGTAATGCAGAATTCAAAAAGCGATACTGTTGTTGTTCTCCATCTGATGATGTCATTTCAGACCGTGTCGGGTCTTCATTTAAGTGGATCTACCCTTGTACTCCCCGTGAAAGAAACATTCAAACCAGCCCTCCACACCTGGTTCATGTACGGCGCGACAGCTCTAGAAAATATTATCCACCGGTCATCAGGAATGAGCCGGTGGTGTTTGGTTTCCGTGTTGTGTGATTCACTGTGTGTGTGTGTGTGTGTGTGTGTGTGCTGTGGAGCACCACTCTACACAGCTGGCCCATGACATCATATCCGCCTGCCTGCCTGACGAACAGCTCCAGTATTTATTGCTCTCTCTCCTCCTGAATGAGGTGAGTGTGTGTGAGGCTGGCGCACCTCATTCCCGTCCATTTTATGCCATTCACGGTATTGTGTACACTGGGGTTTAATGGATGTTGGTGGCACGTATAGTACGTTGATTCTCTCTCTCTCTCTCTCTCTCTCTCTCTCTCTCTCTCTCTCTCTCTCTCTCTCTCTCTCTCTCTCTCTCTCTCTCTCTCTCTCTCTCTCTCTCTCTCTCTTATCTATGTCTATCTCATGTCACTTCGGGCATCGCAGCAGTGTTGTCTGGAAGGGGTGAATAGGAAAACAAATTGTCTTCAAAGTTAAAGACTCTGGAGTAAATTTTGAAGTGATGTGCTGCAAGTTGGAGGCCAAAATGACAGAATTTCAGTTGGGATTCAAGTAAGGAACGAGCGGTGTGATTTATGAGAGCTTTCACCACGAGGAGCAGAAAATTGATGGTGATGATGATAATGTCCCACTTAGACATTTTGAAAAGTTAGATCGACTACTGAATTCGGATTAGAAAGAATTTAGGAACGTACAAAATTGAGGGAATAGAAAAATGCAAATTATCATGCGAGGTTCAGAGACCCCGAACTTTATGTCCGAGAAAGAAAAGAAGATATGGGATTGTATGGACATGGCGGCATTGAGGGAATCGATTACAACTTGCTTGAACTGAAAACTTCATGACAGGTAAGACATGGGAGTGATCACGTCTGCTGCAATAATGTTTTCAACTATCCCAATACAGGTCACGCAAAACGAGCGTGTATATGGAAGCCCCGCGAGAAAGATGGAAACATTGTTTAACGTACGTCCAGGTGAAGTAAAACTCCTACGTGGAATAAGAACGGAAGATATGTAAGTGAAACCCTGGTAAATAAGGCTATAAACACTGGCAGGTGAACAAAAGATCGACAGGTGTGCGGCGAACAACAGCACAGTTAAGGAAGAAAGATGTGTGGTGAGCACTACGCGCTAGCCCTACTTACTCCACACACACACACACACACACTTCCTCTCGCTGTTTGAATTTCTATTGCCTTGGCCCGCTACGCCTTCCTCTTCATCACCCACGCTCCTCCCTCTCCTCTGTATAATTGGGTCTGGCCGTGTGATTGTGCAAAGAAATCGTTCTCCTCGCTTCTATAATTTGTGGAAGACTCCTCTCGGCGCGTTAAGAGATGCCTCTTACGCGGATCATAGGGTTCGTTATGATACGGCTCGTTGGTGCAATCTCCGCTCTTATCGGCCGCACGTATGGATGGTATTCGCGTGTGGTGAGGATAGTGTTTGCCAGCAGTAAATGTGTCTGCTGAACGTTGCCAAGTACTCTCGGTATAGGCTTTTCTCGCGGCACCGTGGAGACTGGCTCCGAGGGTGATGACGTTTGTCTCAGATTTTCGGGTACAGGAGCGCGAGAAGTGGATGCAAACATTCCAGGCGGTTAGTTCAGTTACTTAACAGGATTTAGTGCGCGAGACGCTGAAGAAAATTGGAATTTATAACTGGCCAAAGTCTGATTGTGTTTGTTTCTCTGCATCATCTATTCCCTATGATACATACACACACACGCCATCAGAGCCGGGGTATGGGCCAAGTCACCTGCCTGTGTATTGATTAGCGTCAGGAGTAACTTCTGTTCCCTTCCTGGTGGCATCACTGTGTTCATTGATCTAGGAGGCCAGTCAGGTGATGGTTCTCCCAGATCCCAGGATTCACAAGTTTGTTTCTTAAATGTCCAGCCAGGTGTTCGTCAGTGGCTGAAGACATTGCATTGTTGCTTTCATACTGTATTGAGCATAATGTTACTCACTCATGCACTAAAAGCAAATCTTAGGTAAACTTTATGATGACTAGTTACACAACAGATCTCGCTTATCACTAGAACAAAAATATAAGATGTGCTGGTATCATGAAGTTTGTTTAGAGCGTTGATTTGGGTAAGTGTGACTTCATAATGCTTGTGAAACTGAAGGTTGGCTTTATCTCGTTCATATTAAGGTGGTCAGCTGGAGTCGACCGTCGTTATAGCGCGCCATTTCGTATCTCTCCCGCCGAGTATGCTGGCAGGGAAAGTAAACGTATGATGGACTGACGAAGAGTTGCCTTCAACACAAAAAGGAAAATGTCGTCTGCATATACTGAAAGGTTTCGGTTTTTCTGTGATACGTACATTTGGTTCACTCAGTTTTAGTGCATATCAAGGGATAATACTAATAAGCGGTTATGCTCAAGCGTTTATCTTCTGTACTAATGCTGTTTAGGGTAAGGACGGGCCTGCGATGTAGGACAGCGTTGCTAGGTGCAGCTGCACCTTACACAGTGTAAGGCGGTGTGTGAAGTGTAGAAACTGTCTTGTGGTATCCCGCAGCCCTGAACAGCTGCCTCAGCAGGAGCCTTTTGTGATCATGCTGCAGAAGCCTTGCCTACGGCCTCCTACCTCTGCTTGTGCTTTCATGTTCTCGTCAGTGCTCGATGTTGAAAGTTATCAGAGAACTTGAGGGTAGCTCAGCTTGCAGGTACAGGTTTGTCGGATAAAGGCACAGGATGATGAACCTAGTTCAGCTAACCCCTGGAGCACCGCGTCACTAGATGCCACGACGTTACGACCTCAGGGTATGTTGACCCGGCCATTGACCTGATCCCTTGCAAAGACCAGGCCATTGTATCTAAGGGTCGTACCGTTATGCTCAAAAATCGTATGGAAGGCGAGGAGACCTTTACGAACCATCCAGAACGTACGGAATGTAATCCCTCATATTTTCTTTGAGTCTAAGTTTGGTACCAGTGAGGACACAGTCTCGGAATTTAGTAAGTTTTTTCTCTATTTTCCGTCGCTCTGTAAACTGTTTTTGCGTATAGTTTGTTTGTATTAATGGTACGTTTTAGTTAGCTCGTAGTAATGTTAATCATTACCGTTGTTATCGCTCTGCGAATGTACTGAGACCGACAGTACGACCCTTGAGCACAACGGTCCTACCCGCCTTAAGGATGATTTGACCCTTGATTCACCCACTGGTCTGAGTAAAAGGTATGATGTTCTGGTTTAGTGGGGCAGAGCTTCGTACTCCCTTGCTTCTAGAGGTCAACCATGTAGAAAGTGTGTTTGGCGTCATGCTGTAGGGTCTGTTGGATCCACCGGGGAGATGCGTGGATTCCTTGTACTTGTTTACGATCAGGCGAGGACAGTTGCGTCGGTGCTTCATGTGGTGTAAAGTGCTGGCCAGGAGAGGGAGGGAGGGAGGAGAATGCTGGCCACTTGCTCCCACAATTACCCCTTTAAGTTTGACGTGCTTGCTGTGGGCCGGGGGGGGAAGCGCCCCAGGAGGGAGCACGGTCCCCCGCCCCTCCATCAAAGTTTCAGCGACTTGATTTGCCGGGCGTTGCTGTGCTCGGCTGGTGTCGTCCGGCCGGCGCTTTTTTTGCCCCTGCTACTTTTTCGAAGACCCAGATGGGGCAGTGATTTTTATTTTTTTCTATAATACCTGGTTTTATTTCCCGCCCTGGAGACGTGGCATCGGGAATGGATGATGGAGCCTTCGAGGAAAATTCCTCGTTTTGCTTCTGTTCTTACATTTACCACAGTGATGATAGATTTTTTTCTTAACGAATGTATGGTGTCCATATTCACCTTCTCATGACTCTTTCATTCAGATGCATCCACTGCTCATACTCTGAGACTCCTTTACATCCTTTCTAACTAGTTTCGTGTAATGGCCTCAGGTAATGGCCTCTTCATGTAACTTTCGATAACCTTTTCACTCTCTCCGTCATCAAGTTGGTCTGAGGGTGGACGTTGTGGTCAGGTCACCTCATTTTCTTCCATCCATGATGAGCAAATTTGAGTCTAGCCTTTCCATGTAACTCGGCTATCTTAATTTGATTACCTCCTTTATTGCCTTCCTTCAGACATTATCAGTTTTATCTGCTTCTTTAAGTGAGGTGGTCAAACTTAAGAATCATTCTCAAGTATGATTTGAACAGCTCCCTGAATATTTCCTTATCTATACACGTGAATGCTGTTTTGCTTATGTGTGTGTGTGTGTGTGTGTGTGTGTGTTAAAGATATCTTGTTTAGTTTCAAGGAGAAGAACGTAAGAAAAGGTAACCTCCTGAGCTGGATGGTTCGGCGCTTGGGCAGGCATGATGATAAGGCCTTTGACCTGATCCCTGGAGATACCTAAGGGTCGTACATTCATGATCAAGGGGTTAAGGAGCTTCAGGGTCACTTGAACGAAAAAAGAAATGTGTGGGAAATTAGTATCAGGGTCCATGCGTCCGTGTCCCCTCAGTGTCGGTGGATGGCTTCATCTGTCTGATAAAGAGTGACAGTCGGCGGACTGTGGGGTGACACCTGTGACACTGATGATTCGTAACGACCCTCTTGACCACCACAGCAAAATTTGCTGCTTCCTTGGTCATCAGCTCTTGTTCTGGGTGCGTTATATTCGATTTGGTTCTATACGTCGTGGGTATAATGAAGATGTTTGTGTGTGTCGCAGGTGTGCACGTATACTGATGAGAGACGTGGCCCCAGGAATCCCTGTATTGATAAGGCAAGGCAATGCACAAGTGGCCCGCCCTGTACTCCTTCATAAAGTAGGAGAGGCTGACGCAGGATGGTAGTAACCTGACGGACTTGTGTACTGTTCATAAGTAGGTAACTCTGATGCTTACCGGTATACCTGACGCTTGGTGATATTCCTGGCGCCCGATGGTATTACTGAGGCTTTACTCATATTGCCGTCAGACGTCGCTCTCATCTTGTTAATAAAGTAGGGTAAGCCGACGATTCCTGGTAAAGTGATACTTCATGTTATTAGCTAACGTTTGCCGATATTACTGACGGGCATTGCTCATGTGCTTGTTGCAGACAGGAGTCGTCATTGTATTTCATTTGCTCAATGTTAGAGCAAGTTCTATATATAGACTTTCTTTATGTAGTGTTTGTATTGAATAAACTCTTGTACTCATTACTAAATGGTACCACAGACAGACAGACATCATTCATATAATTGTACTCATCAACAAAGCATCCCTCCTACCCAGACAGACGTCTATTGGTCGGGTCGCTAATAAAATAGGTCGATGTGACAGAGCTGGGTCGTGTAGTCGTTAATAAAACAAGTAATGCCGGCGGCCGGGGAGACGCATAGGCTGCATGGTCAGGCTGACCTATAAATTTTTCTCTGCCGGTCCTCCCTCCCTTACTGCTGCCCTTCCAACCCTCTCTCTTCCAACCATACTGCTCTTCTCCCTCTCCCTCCCTCCTCCCCCACTCTTGTTTCATCATCCTTCCCTCCCTCTCCTCCACCAACTCATCGTATCTCCCTCCCTCCCTCCCTCACTTACCGGTTCTCCCCCAATCCTCCGTCCATCTCTCCTTCTGCCTCTCCATCAGCCCTCTTAGCTTCCCTCATTCAATGCTTCTCTAGCATCTCCCCTTCCGTCATTTCACCACCGTATCTCCCTCCCATCCCCACCGCTTCTCCATCATCCATAATTCTTCTTGGCGAGGGAGGAGACAGGAATTCATTTCCACCAGTTATTTACCCGGTTGATTGCCATGGCGTGAGGCAGACATTACAGACTCGGGACAAACTTGAGAGTAGAGATGCACTACAGATTCAGGTTATGTGGTTACAGTTAGTTACATAACTTGGGTACAGGATTATGATGACCTCAGATACGCCCTTGTCACGGTTGTACTTAAGTGTCCACGAAATCGTTAACTGCTCTTCTTCACCATATCTGTAGGTTCTCACTATTGTGATTCTGTAGCGATGGCTTTCATGGTGTTGGATTTTGGTAGTTTCATGTGCGTCTTCACAGGTATGCTAAAGATGATGCGTTAACCGCTTATATGGTTTTTACTTTTGCTCAGTTAATTGTAAAATAAGTTTTATATGGACGACGTGAATGCGATTTGTTTTTATTTGAAAATGATGTGGTTTTGTAAATTGGCTGCCCTCGCCTGGAATCTCATATTTTACTGCCAGTAGAGGAATATATTGCATTTTCTATGAAATTTTTAAAATGAATTAAAGATCCATTTTTTCAAGTGATGTTCCCAAACTCTGCCTACAGTTTAGAGAACCATAAGTATTTGTAATAAGTTACTCTCAACTCATTGTGCTCCTGAACAGTTAAACCTGTATTTGCACGTGTTTTCTTGTCGAAGGCTCTGGGTTCGAACAGATGTCTAAACCACTTTCAAGCCTTAGATGAAACACAGAAAGAGGCTAGTGATACAGAGTTAAGGAGAAAAGAATCATCTGTCAAGGTTTTGGTGAATTATATAAGATATGGCTTACTTAATGGCCAATAGGGACCGCAGGCAGCACGGGCAAGTGATGGGTGGGGAGGTGGTCAAGGAAGGGCTGCCCCTCAACCCACGGTGAAAGTTGGGTCGACGTGTATTTAGAAGGTCCACAAGCTGATGGTGAAGACTTGGCATCACGCTGCGGTACCTGACCTTTGCCTGCTGAGTGTGCGTCGATGGCACCAAGTGAAGGGTGGTAGTGTACGGACGGTGGGGAGGACTAGTGAAAGGTACTCTCGTAGGGGTGGAGAGGGGAAGGTTAAGTTGTGAACGAGGGTGTTTTAAGGGGAAGGGGCTAGTGTAGGTAGGTAGAGTCGAGAGTTCAGTGATAGAAAGAGGAAGAAGGTGAAGTGGTTGGATAAAGTCTAATTAGGAAGGAATTAACAAACCCCTGTGAAGCAAATAGACGAATTTGCCAATGGTAGAAATATTTTCCATCACAAATAAATAAGTAAAACTCCTGCATGGGGAAAGCAATAGGATCAGCCAACTATAAGATGTTGTCATAACTAAATTGATAGCTTTCCTGCAGATACTACTGGTGGTGCTTTGGCCTATCTGGAGACGTTGATTATACGAATTTTAAAGTTTTTGGCCCGACTTATGGACACAATCCAGAACACTGTGATAGACAATGAAAAAAAGAATCCAACCTTTTAGCAATAGGTCCTGGCAAACCCCTCAGAAAATGTCACAACACCTTGCTGGTCATAACAAGATACATAAACTGAGATTAGTATTTACTTTTTACATCAAATCGGGAAACGTACCGTATGAATGACTCAGCTTATGTAATCACCAACTTTGGAGCAATATATGTAATGAATATAAGCCCATTAGAGTATAACAAAGACCTTTTGTGATCTGTAATTCTTTTGCGCTGCCGCTCACAGGATGAGCATGGGGGCACAATAAGCTTGCCGATGACAGCGACACAGATCACAAGATTATCTGTTGGTTGTTTGGTTTTGAGTGATGATAATGATAATAATAATAATAATAATAATAATAATAATAATAATAATAATAATAATAATGATGATAATAATAGTCATAATGATGATGATAATAATAATAAGGATAATGATAATAATAATGATAACGATGATGCTTTATTGAATTATCTGCTCTTAAAAGCTGAAAAAGTGAAGGCAAAATGTAGTTGCATAGGTATTGTCTATGTGTGAAGGAAAGAGGAATTAAACGCAAGGTCTATTAATTATTGATGTTGAGAATGATGTTGGGATGGGACTGATCTTGCAGTGGTCTCTGCCAGATCAAATGAGCAGGATACATTTGTGATGTCGAATTACACGTATGGGATGAGGGATATCTGGTAGCAGGAGATGATGGTGGCGGTAGTGATGCAGCACTTTCTTGAACTGTTATATGAAGGACAGATTGTAATCGGAGAGGGTTGTGTGTACCATTGTGCTAAGCGGCTCTTAATAGTTTGTGTAGCAGGAACCGAAAATGATCTTCACACCCTTTTCTGAACCTTTTCTCTTAACCCTGTTGTGAAGTGGATGAGGGAGAAGCATAGGTGAGTTAGGGGAGGATGAAAGTTTTGTAGATGTTCCCTAGTTTAGGTGCAGCGAGTCCAAACTCCTTGAGTCGACGTAGGATGTGAAGACGATAGCTGGAGGGATTATTAGTGGCACTGACGCGTTTATTCCATCTTAGTTCGTCGTCCAAAGTGACACTGAAGAAAACTCTGCAGATTGAACTATCCTGGAGGGAGTTAAGGGCCCTAGTGAGACTGCAGAGGGTGAGACATGGGTGGAAGCAAAGGAGGACGTGCGTGACTGCGGTGTTTGATGGTGGCTCATTGCTGGAGTCTGTTCATGGTGCTCTGGAGGGCGAGGTAGGCAGGAGAGCTGATGTCGTTGATAATATTAATGTTAGTCGTCAACGTATTTTCATTACGTGCATCAGGACATCACTCATAAGGATGAGGACACGCAAGGGTACCATCCTCGTGTCCTGTGACACGCCACAGGTGGGGGAATTGGAAAGTGGAGATGAACCCTTGCAGGTCTGCCAGGTAACAATTTAGACTTCGTGTAATCCAACGTTGATGGCTTTGTTGATGGTTGTAATGGCTGACTAGGTCGAAAGCTTGTGCGAAACCAACGGAGTTGGGATCCAAAAAGAGGTGTTGCACCTTACTTGGTTGCGAGTGGTTGATAGAGGAGGTCTTTATTGTACCAAACTGTTGAGAACGTATGGAACTTATGTCTCTGTAATAAGCCCAGTTACATCTAATACGTTCATAGTTTAACTTGGTTATGGAGGTAATGGCACTCGACCAGCTGTAGAGATGGGTGGGTTAGGTGTGAATGTACTGTGGGGGATGATTGTGAGTTGACTGGTAGAGGGAGATAGACCAGTTGCTGGGATGAGTGGGGTAGTTGTGAATGAATTGGTAGAGAGGGTTTTTAGGATGGGTGGGTTGGTTGGTTGCAAGTTGACCAGTAGAGAGGGAAGAGGGTTACGATTGGTTGGAAGGTAAGCCGGTTAGTAGAATGGGTATATAGGGAAGGTGTGTAGGTAGGTGTTAGAACTGTAGGTAAAGAAGCAGGGTTGGTGAGCAAGATATTAGGTAGGGAAGCGTAGCAGAGAAGTATATGAGGTAGGTAGGGTGTTGAGGGATGGGAGGAGGGGGAGTGGCAAGAGGCAGAGGTGGTGAGGCAGTAGACGAGTTGGCTCTGGCCACACCGAAATACTGTATATATAAATAGCTGCCGACGCAAGCCTTGGCCTTGTGCAAGACTCAGCGCGCGCGCACACATACTTACACATATACAAACACACATGAACACACACACTCATTCATTAACACAAATCCTGATATAATAAAACACCGTGGAACGTGTATTTCAGGTGCATCGTAAATGCTGGTTCATTAGCATTACCTGGCCAGTGAGGGCGAGGGAGGAATGCTGGTCCGGGAGGCAAGGAGAAACCGCGGAGCAGCCTGCCAGGCTCCAGGTCACTCCAAGTCCGAGTTCTTGTTTCTGCCAGGAAGTGTGTCCGGGAGGGGCAGGGGCTGGCAGGTTGAGAGGGTGAGGGATGTTATCAGAGGGGAGGGGGTGGGAAATGCAATTTCCGACGATGGGTAAGATTGAGAGGAGTACAGTAGTACCGTTGGGGAAGAGGTGAAAATTATGGCAGTCGGTAAGGGGTTGAAAAGGATATAACGAAGGAGTGATAAAGGGAGAGAGAGAGAGAGAGAGACGAGTGAGGAGCGGGAGGTCAAGGACGACAGGTGCTTGTTTGTTGAAGGGTTTCACAGATATTCGCACACCATGTAAAGCAACACAACAACAATCACTTATTATATAATGTACACCGGAATAGTCAGTATAACTTCTCTGTCTGATATAGAGTTTTACATTTGCTGGTGCACGGTCGATGCCACATAAGGTTACTAGAGAGGAGGAGCGTATGACAAGTTGGAATGATCATGTCAGGTAACACAGACTCAAGTGTCCTGGATCAGTGTCTTGAAAGATGTCTGCAACCTTGTGGCGGAGTGGTTTCCTCAGATCACACACACAACGAGTACAGTCTCGCCTGACTGTTGACAAGTTAAGAATGCATCGTCAACGTTAAAAAAAAAAAACTAAATGTCTTTTTAATCATATTTTTTCACATTTTTTGGTCGACAGTTTTATAGACAGCTTATAGATTTGGTAACTGCATTTTTTTATTGTAAGGCGTGGAACGCCAAAATTGTCTAGCCATTTGCCTAATAGCAGTCGTGCCACCTCCGCCATGACACATCACCAATTCATTAGTAACTCTCCTGACGTAATTTTTATCTGCAATAACTAGAGAGTAGCATCCTTACCACCACCTGACACCTACAGAGCAGTTGCACTGAACACCGTAATAAACCAGTTTATCCATTACTCGTACTCCCTGTCCGGTTCAACAAAACTAGTGACTTGTTTTCATACCAGGTTGGCTCCTCCGCGACGCTGTGCAGCTTATTGGCTGAGGAAACTATTCTCTACTATAACTCTTCAACAACTTGTGTAATCCTGTTTCGTCTCGAAGACGTCCGTACGGTATCTGGTGAAGTCAAGGACTCGAGACTTGAAAATGTTGCTCAGCGAAGCGTCTTCCTTGTTATAACTTGTTTCTTGTTTGTATCTTATTAGCTTGCGAAAGGTAACGTAAAGTGGAATGATGGATACCTGGTGAAGTAATAATGGGGTATTATTATTATTATTATTATTATTATTGTATTATTATTACTATTATTATTATTATTATTATTATTATTATTATTATTATTATTATTATTATTATTGTAACAACTGTTGTTATAGCGAAAAATGTTGACGTTCTTCATATGACTAAATGTCGGTTGAATAGTAGGGAAGGGGCGAGATGGGGTGGGTGGAAGAGCAGGTTACTTGAAGAGGGTAGAGGGAACGGTACATCAGTGAAGTAGGATAACAGGAAGTCTCTGGTGAAACGGGAGCCGGGTTGAGATAGGAGTCCCGGGCGGTGGAACCTGCCTGGTACAAGACGGGCCAGGCGCCCAGGAACATGAGGTTGTCATGCTTTACATACATGCTCAGCAGTGGGGAGGGAAGATGAGTTTTCATGCAAGCTTCCTTCTGTGGTCATTTAGCTTTGCGTACTAACTCATAATGTTGAGGATATGGAAGATTTTGCTGCAAGAGCAGCGATTTTTTTGTTCGATCCTATACACGTGTGGACGGTGGCACAAAAGAGGATTCGGAGTGCACAGGTCATGGAACTGGGCCACAATGATTAAATTATAGAATACCTTACATAGCACGTGAACTTTTTACAGTGGCTCGAACAGAAGTGATCGGATTATAGAACAAGGTATATGATAAATGACCAGTCAACTCGGTATACTTTTCAAGTGGCTTAGGTAGAATATTGCCATGGATGAAGTGCCTCATCAAGTCTGACAGTGGTCGGTTAGAAGGATCTCTGAATTCACTGATTTTGCTACAGTCACTTACATAATGTTGCAGGATGTTGGAGTATCCTTGTTGGCAAAGTTTACATTTTGTCTTCGTCAGTCAACAGAAGGAACAGACTCCCGTGGGAATCTATATCCCAGCCAGAGTTAGGCAACATCAAGGTGTACACTTTTAGTAGAACCATATATATATATATATATATATATATATATATATATATATATATATATATATATATATATATATATATATATATAAGGTTCTTACAAGATTAGCAGACACGATGACGATATTGCTGGATCCAGGCTGGACTATAGATAGTCATGGAAGTTTGTTTCTGCTGTTGATGCTGAACACCTTCAGCTGTAGACCTTGCTAGCAGACTTGTTCTCATAACCTGCAAGATTATGAGAATAGTATTTTGTAAAATTAATGAATTCAGAGGTACTTCGTGGTGAAAATGACGAGGTAAGTGCAAGCATTTCACCCACAAGAATGTTCCACCACAGTTACTTGAAAATTACCGAAAGTTTGTCTGTTGTACACAGTGCACGTATAATGCAACTTGTAATTAAATCACTGTGGCCCAGTCCCTGGACCTGTAGTGCACCCTGTGTCCTCTCTTGCACCACCGGCCACAGGATGGGTAGAAGTGCATAACACATTGTCCGCCCTTGCGGCAGAAATCAGACTTCGTTAGTTGATTCTCTGGATCAAGATGGACAGAAGTTGGTGAGGTTACAAGGGTTTACACTCTATACTTGGACGTGAATAAAGATGATGGAGTGGAAATTGAAAGACTGATAAGGCTGGGTCTTGAGGTATGAAAAGAAAAATGTAAGACATAAGTTATGGCACGGCATGTAAGCGGTGGTAGAAACTGGTTCTCTACTTTCATTTGCTTGTGAAACGGGTCTGTAAGCGTGCATTGTCTTGTAGATTGGAAGGATCTGAGGTTGTTTTCCGCAAAAGTAAATGTTCAGAATGAGTTAAGAGTGGTTTCCTCTGAAACAGTTGTTGGGAAGCAGTTGAGATTTCTCTGCTAAGAAACAGATGGTGTCATGGAAATCGAGGGCAGGACGCTTAAGTGTGTTACGATGAACATTTATACCACAGTGGTTCCCAGCCGGTGGGACGCGAGAGCCGCCCAGATGGTTCGTGTTCTTAGTCCTACAAGTTCTTAGTTTATGAATACATTTTATACAAGGACTGCTGGATGATGTGCACGCTTGCCCCTGTTAAGTAATGCCATACACGGAAGATTTAGATGAACTACTTTACTATTTTCAAGTAAGATTTCAGATGTATGCTGGTACACAGTGTACAGGAAATATATGTTTGTGGTACGTGACTCTTAAAATTTAGGAACACTGGTGTATCGGGTTTGGTGATCCGTCTCTGTCTGTTCTGTTTGGAGTATCACTTGGATTTTAAACAAACAAAAATGAGGACAGTAGTGTGGGCTCAACCAGGGTGGGCGGCGTGGGACGGCTTGAGTACTGCTGGGTCGTAGGCATAGGGAGAACTTGGAAGACGATAGAATATATATATATATTTTTTTTTTTTTTTTTTTATACTTTGTCGCTGTCTCCCGCGTTTGCGAGGTAGCGCAAGGAAACAGACGAAAGAAATGGCCCAACCCCCCCCATACACATGTACATACACACGTCCACACACGCAAATATTCATACCTACACAGCTTTCCATGGTTTACCCCAGACGCTTCACATGCCTTGATTCAATCCACTGACAGCACGTCAACCCCTGTATACCACATCGCTCCAATTCACTCTATTCCTTGCCCTCCTTTCACCCTCCTGCATGTTCAGGCCCCGATCACACAAAATCCTTTTCACTCCATCTTTCCACCTCCAATTTGGTCTCCCTCTTCTCCTCGTTCCCTCCACCTCCGACACATATATCCTCTTGGTCAATCTTTCCTCACTCATTCTCTCCATGTGCCCAAACCACTTCAAAACACCCTCTTCTGCTCTCTCAACCACGCTCTTTTTATTTCCACACATCTCTCTTACCCTTACGTTACTTACTCGATCAAACCACCTCACACCACACATTGTCCTCAAACATCTCATTTCCAGCACATCCATCCTCCTACGCACAACTCTATCCATAGCCCACGCCTCGCAACCATACAACATTGTTGGAACTACTATTCCTTCAAACATACCCATTTTTGCTTTCCGGGATAATGTTCTCGACTTCCACACATTTTTCAAGGCTCCCAAAATTTTCGCCCCCTCCCCCACCCTATGATCCACTTCCGCTTCCATGGTTCCATCCGCTGACAGATCCACTCCCAGATATCTAAAACACTTCACTTCCTCCAGCCTCTCACCATTCAAACACCTCCCAATTGACTTGACCCTCAACCCTACTGTACTTAATAACCTTGCTCTTATTGACATATATATATATATATATATATATATATATATATATATATATATATATATATATATATATATATATATATATCTTTCTTTCATACTATTCGCCATTTCCCGCATTAGCGAGGTAGCGTTAAGAACAGAGGACTGGGCCTTTGAGGGAATATCCTCACCTGGCCCCCTTCTCTGTTCCTTCTTTTGGAAAATTGAAAAAAAAAAAAAACGAGGGGAGGATTTCCAGCCCCCCCGCTCCCTCCCCTTTTAGTCCCCTTCTACGACACGCAGGGAATACGTGGGAAGTATTCTTTCTCCCCTATCCCCAGGGATATATATATATTGTACAAAGGCAAAGGGGATAAGAGTGAGTGCTCAAATTACAGAGGTATAAGTTTGTTGAGTATTCCTGGTAAATTATATGGGCGGGTATTGATTGAGAGGGTGAAGGCATGTACAGAGCATCAGATTGGGGAAGAGCAGTGTGGTTTCAGAAGTGGTAGAGGATGTGTGGATCAGGTGTTTGCTTTGAAGAATGTATGTGAGAAATACTTAGAAAAGCAAATGGATTTGTATGTAGCATTTATGGATCTGGAGAAGGCATATGATAGAGTTGATAGAGATGCTCTGTGGAAGGTATTAAGAATATATGGTGTGGGAGGCAAGTTGTTAGAAGCAGTGAAAAGTTTTTATCGAGGATGTAAGGCATGTGTACGTGTAGGAAGAGAGGAAAGTGATTGGTTCTCAGTGAATGTAGGTTTGCGGCAGGGGTGTGTGATGTCTCCATGGTTGTTTAATTTGTTTATGGATGGGGTTGTTAGGGAGGTAAATGCAAGAGTCTTGGAAAGAGGGGCAAGTATGAAGTCTGTTGGGGATGAGAGAGTTTGGGAAGTGAGTCAGTTGTTGTTCGCTGATGATACAGCGCTGGTGGCTGATTCATGTGAGAAACTGCAGAAGCTGGTGACGGAGTTTGGTAAAGTGTGTGGAAGAAGAAAGTTAAGAGTAAATGTGAATAAGAGCAAGGTTATTAGGTACAGTAGGGTCGAGGGTCAAGTCAATTGGGAGGTGAGTTTGAATGGAGAAAAACTGGAGGAAGTGAAGTGTTTTAGATATCTGGGAGTGGATCTGTCAGCGGATGGAACCATGGAAGCGGAAGTGGATCATAGGGTGGGGGAGGGGGCGAAAATTTTGGGAGCCTTGAAAAATGTGTGGAAGTCGAGAACATTATCTCGGAAAGCAAAAATGGGTATGTTTGAAGGAATAGTAGTTCCAACAATGTTGTATGGTTGCGAGGCGTGGGCTATGGATAGAGTTGTGCGCAGGAGGATGGATGTGCTGGAAATGAGATGTTTGAGGACAATGTGTGGTGTGAGGTGGTTTGATCGAGTAAGTAACGTAAGGGTAAGAGAGATGTGTGGAAATAAAAAGAGCGTGGTTGAGAGAGCAGAAGAGGGTGTTTTGAAATGGTTTGGGCACATGGAGAGAATGAGTGAGGAAAGATTGACCAAGAGGATATATGTGTCGGAGGTGGAGGGAACGAGGAGAAGAGGGAGACCAAATTGGAGGTGGAAAGATGGAGTGAAAAGGATTTTGTGTGATCGGGGCCTGAACATGCAGGAGGGTGAAAGGAGGGCAAGGAATAGAGTGAATTGGAGCGATGTGGTATACAGGGGTTGACGTGCTGTCAGTGGATTGAATCAAGGCATGTGAAGCGTCCGGGGTAAACCAAGGAAAGCTGTGTAGGTATGTATATTTGCGTGTGTGGACGTGTGTATGTACATGTGTATGGGGGGGGGGGGGGGTGGGGCCATTTCTTTCGTCTGTTTCCTTGCGCTACCTCGCAAACGCGGGAGACAGCGACAAAGTAAAAAAAAAAAAAAAAAAAAAAATATATATATATATATATATATATATATATATATATATATATATATATATATATATATATATTATATATATATATATATATATATATATATATATATATATATATATATATATATATATATATATATATTTATATTATATATATATATATTTTATATATATATATATATATTTTTTTTTTTCTCCCAAAGAAGGAACAGAGAAGGGGGCCAGGTGAGGATATTCCCTCAAAGGCCCAGTCCTCTGTTCTTAGCGCTACCTCGCTAATGCGGGAAATGGCGAATAGTTTGAAAGAAAAAGAAAAGATATATATATATATATATATATATATATATATATATATATATATATATATATATATATATATATATA
The DNA here is from genome assembly GCF_036320965.1 of Panulirus ornatus. NCBI lineage: Eukaryota > Metazoa > Arthropoda > Malacostraca > Decapoda > Palinuridae > Panulirus > Panulirus ornatus. The sequence goes on along the minus strand of NC_092271.1, from coordinate 9,979,126 downwards.
TATGTGTGTGTGTGTGTGTGTGTGTGTGTGTGTGTGTGTGTGTGTGTGTGTGTGTGTTTGTACGGTATGGATGAAGGGCATCTCGCAGGTGGTGGAGGCAAGCATAGAGGTCACCGTGGGTACACGACACCGACACAGGAATCATCTCGTGCCTTCTCATGAGACACTCCTGAAATAACTGGGTTGTGTATAATCGTGGAAGTGGTAGGGAAGTGAAGGTGTACACGAGCAGTACAGTCAGCTAGGTGAAGGGAATTATGAAGTAGGACTTGCTCCATTCAGTACCTCATGCATGACGTAAAGCGACATGAATGGTACCCAGGTGACTTAGACAAGTTAGCAGCGTACCATAGCATTGGCAGAGCACGTACTTAAGAAGAATACGCAAAAATATAGATGTAAGTCAAGTTATATAGCGATGGGATATTCAGTTCAGACATCATAGAGAATTGTACCCACCCACGAGCCTACTCTCCACCATGTCACTGTCTGGCTTGTACATGGGGAACTTACTGAGCTGCCTTAAGAATGTCGTGTGGCAAGTTTTTTGTAACATTTTCTTTAGTTAACCTACCTACCTGCCTACCTACCTCTTTCTTGTGAATGATCGTACATAAAGGATTGTATTGAGAGTCCTTTATAAACTTGTGATGGCAAGTCCTGTGTACCAAACAGTTGCTCGCCAGCCTGATACCGATATGACCACCTTTATGATAAGGGTCATGAATGTTATCACGTGTTGGTGTGCTGTCTGCTGCTCTACCTTGCCGGTCACGCGCCCGATATTGTTCAGGTTGTGTGAACTTCTCAGTAATGTGGGTTAGGTCATGTAATGCTAGGCTAATACAGGGTGGTGGATTTTCCTCTCCCCCGTGCTGGATCTTAACCTCTCGAGCAACAACGTCATATGGGTTGCAACCAGAAACATCAAGTAGACAATTTAGTTTTCCCAGGACTTATTTTTCATATTTGTAGGATCCGTCTCGAATGGTTGTTTTATAAGGAATGAGTACAAAGGAAAACACAGTTAGTTTATCATCTTATGGTTTTCATATCCAGTCTGTAGTTTCCCCTAATGTTTGTGTCCGTGAAGAACAGTGTTTGGAGGAACATTGTGGTAGTCATTGTTAAAGTTGACTTGCTGAGGGAGTCGTGCCCTTCATTCTCACCAGCATGTTGACTCAGTGAGGCAGCCAAACGCACACCACTATCTTTACATCTGGTATTGACAGGTGATCCATAACGTCTCGAGTTCCCTTCCTCCTCCTCCTCCTAAAAGTGTTTAACCTTTTGACACCAGTAACTCCACAAGGACATTCTTTTCTTTTATTCCAGTTAGCACTACGATTACCCCACCAGTCATCCTCCTATTTTGATCTATTGTTATTACGCTTTCTATGTTTGCCTCCGCCTACCATGTACTGCGCGTCCCCACCCTCTCAGCGTGTGTATTTGTGTGTGTGTGTGTGTGTGTGTGTGTGTGTGTGTGTGTGTGTGTGTGTGTGTGTATGCTCAGACAAATAAAGCCCTTGAAATTGTACAATTGTCTGCGTCTGAAGTAATGACCTGAAGGTGATATGTTTGTGTCAAGAGGATTATTAAGATAGGAGGTACGGTATGTAGGTAGTCGTGGTGTTGGGTTGAAGCAAAACTGGGAGAATTGTGGAAGGCTGACAACCGACAACCAGTTTCTCTTTAAAGCTTTTTGTCAGGAAAAAAAGGTTTTACATGTGCAGCCTCCAGAAAGTTTGGACTGGTAATTTTTCTTGCGTTTTTACAACTTGCTGCGCAAATAACTCTCTGCACGTTTTCCTTGGTGGCGAAAAGGGGTGGGGGGGGGGGGGGGAGTGAAGAGTTTGAAAAGATTTTATGCATTTGTATACACTGACATCTGTTTTATTCATATGTTGAGAGATCTGGCGTGAGTTGCTTTTGATGGACAAATATTTGGTCGTACCTTTACGTAAGTTGGCAGAGGTAAATCAGGTGGACATCACTGTCCTCCCCCCCTTGCAGTTAGCATTTTAGGCATGTGTTAGTGTGCCGGCGTCAGGGGTTGTGGCATTGTGCCGCATTTTTTTTTCAGGATTGGAAGGAATGTGAGCATAGGGCGGAGCAAGTGAACGGGCGATGGTGGTGTGGGAGGAGAGAGTTTGAGTGAGTGAGTGTGTGTGGGTGGGTGGGAGGGTGGGTAAGTGTTTAAAATAGCCCATAACATCTTGAATTACGAGGGGTTGAGTCACCATATATGTGTTCGGGAGGATGTAGCACTGTAGGGTGCACCACAGTCTATCTTGCGATGGGTTGTAGGTCTTATCTTGGGAGAACCTTGACCGACGGTAGATACGCGCCCTGAACACTTTCTACTTTAGTTTGACCGAGTTACGTTTGTGAATAAGTTCGTGAAACTTGATAATGGATTTTTATCGGGTTTATCTAAGTTCTGCTGTGGTCTTAGGAAATGGTAGTGAATAGACCAGGAACTACTTGAGACCTTAGCTGAAGGGACATTCATAGTGTCAGTGTAACCTGATCTCATGACCTTTCCTTACACTGACCTGTGAACTTTCATACATGGAACACTCGTGCGCTAAACACACTCATGGTAAAGCTTCTGCTCTGTATACGCTGGTAGGAATCAGAGGATTATCATTATATGTTTATCAGATAATGATTTGTTTTTTACGTAGATGTACTGGGTCCGCATGCTTAACCATACATAATTGATATGCACTGTACGCTCTTTGCTTGCCTTCATTTACCCCTTTCTCTTTGCCCTTCACCTATGTTTTGTCTGCATATGCTTGCAAAAGTGAACCCTTCTTAAAGCACCATTTATAGGAAATGAAGTAAAATGTGGCATCAGTTTTATTAATGTGCACATTATGAATTGTGGGCGTGATGTTGAAGTATGCAGGTAAAGGTTCATACCAGTTGAAGTAATATATTTATAAGGGAGAGACTCGCAGTAGATGAGTGAGAGATGAGCCTCGCTCGCTCGCTGACTCCCACGTGAACCTAGGGACAGTAGTACCCAGGCCCAGAATACCGTCCAATCTAAATATACTTGAGGTGGTGACTCTGGACGAACAATGGTTCTCTTGTGTTGGTTCAGTCGTCCGGGGTCAGAGAGCATGTGTAACAAAAGGAATAAAAATAGTGGCTGGAGATACAGGAAAGTGAGATTGTGGAAGAAAAAGAGGAGGAAGTGGAGGAGGAGTACGTGAAGGATGTACGTATTTTGGCGAGATGGTTGAGGTCTTGATTTCTGACCTTGTCGGGAAGTTCAAGAAAATTTGCTAATTTTACGAGCTTAAAGAAAAATAATCCTAGCATTGATTATAATTAACTTTACTAGATAATGAAATTGCGTTTGAATTTTGTGGCATACTTTTTTCGAACGCCAAACAGTGGGTGTAAGTTCATTAGTCATCACTGATGGAAGTAGTAATGATGAGTAGTAATTAACGGTTTATTAAATTAGATGCAGCCAGAGACTGAAAATATTTGGACAGAATAAATACAGTGAAAAGGGGCGTGCAGAACGGGGGAAACGGGTGGGGGTTAACCAGACTCACCTTACATATAACACTGATGCAGGTTTACATATGATCTGGTAATAACTGTTGTTGATTACAGTAACTGGTTCGGGTCTACTTTTGCAGAGGTTTGTCTCAGTCTCTGTGTGGGTTCGATGTGTTTGATAATTAGCATTTGTGATTGCTGTGTGTTACAAGGAGAGAGTTGTTATACTCGTGTTGCCCCGATTCTAATTCTAGTGCATGTACTTTGTTTTCATTGTACACACACACACACACACACACACACACACACACACACACACACACACACACACACACACACACACACTAGCCTAAGGGAGGTACCCATTTACCGACCAGCCCCGAGAGAAGGCTTAATTGCTGGCTTGGTTTTGGGCAGACTGCCGCGCCCAGGATTCGAACCAGGGCGGGCCAGTGCGTAGATCGTGTGTGTGTGTGAGATTCCCTACTTTTATTGGGAGGGAGGTTTACACTTTTAGGACCCTAACTCCTGAACATGTCATAGAACGTTGTAAATTTCTGTATGGTGTCTGCCATGACCATTGCCTCAGTCTTTCTTTTCCATTCTTTCACGCTGTTACACTAGAACAGTACTTTCACCACTGTTATACTAGAACGGTACTTTCTAACATCATCAACAAATTTACTGCATAATTTGATGTTCTGTGGGTGTGTGTGTGTGTGTGTGTGTGTGTGTGTGTGTGTGTGTGTGTGCGCGTACTGGCATGCGCGCGGGCTTGTGTAAACATGAGCAGGGAGGGTGGGGGGGTGTTACCTCTCGTAGCACTTCATATGACTGATACACCTCAAACCTGTCACCGGTGTTTGTTTCTACTGCATGATACACTTGTACTCACTTGAACTTGTCCATATTTCATTTGATGTTCTCCGGATGGATATTGTCTAACATTGTACTGAAAGATGGCTCTCGGAGTTTTTTTTCCCGCATGAACAAAAATATCGAGCGCGGGTGGGGCGTGTGCTCAGGTACAGGAGCTTACGTCTAGATATTTGTGGTGGCTGCGTGTGTGTTAGTGATAGGGGAGTGTTCGATAGAACCATGATAACATCCGCATTGTGTATTGAACCATTTTAACACGATGCCGTGACCCGTGGGTGTGGTTGATAATGCGATCTCTCGGCACATCGCTACAATCACTATGCACGGCGGTATGACCTTTGAGCACGACTTTACGACCTTTGGGTATGATGGCCTGACCTTTAACCCGACCCCTTAAGGGTTAAGTTAAAGGTAATACCATCATAACAAACTGTCGTCGTGCCGTCGTGTTCAAAGGTCGTACCGTGGTGGCCGGTGGCTGTACAAGTCGAATTGAAGCGGTTAAGGTTACGTAGGCCTTAGTTCACTCGTGGCTAGCGTGTTTCTACATCCAGTATGTAATGTTGATATTCACAAACCTTTGATTTATATAATAAGAATGTTACCCCTCAGAGATTGGCTTGTCCAGACGGTATTCACATTACTGTGGAGAGAGGGGGGGAGCAATGTAGTATGTTAACTGTTGTATGATATTGGTGATCAACACTGGTGGTGGTGGTCTTCAGTGAAACCGTGGTATATATATAGATATTACACTCTTTGCCAGGCTAAATACGGTATCAGTTGACTCATTCAACTGCTACATGAACATACGATGCTCTCGGGAAAACTTCCTGGTTATTGCAGTATACGAGGGGTGTTACGCATGCGTGGACAGTAAACATGGACATGTTTCTGGTATTGGAAATACAGTGGCAGATTGCCCAACACCCCGCTTTTATTGCTAACACCCACGCCCTCACCCCCTAACCGCCTCCCACCATCCTCGAGTCCAGGCAACAGCGTTTCCTGGAGGACAGAATTAGATGTGCCAGGTAGAGGCACCATCAGGTATGGCAGCAGTTGCTCGGCTGCTGCCGCCGGCCTTTCGTGCCGTCCCCTTCAGTCAGTTACCGTGTGTGCTTGGTGTTCCAGCCTTTACTGCACTTGACCATGTAAGTACGAATTCTACGTAAATACCCAGGCTCTCTTGTCCGTTACCGTGATGTTTACGTTTTATTTTATAATGTACAGTGGTCCGAGAAGATTGTGTTTGAATATCTATCGATGGACGAAACTATTGGGACAGGAAAGAGGAGCCATGTTCTCCGTGGCCAGATCGTCAGAGAAAACGATGATGACTCGCAGGGTATACTGAGTCACTTTGTATTTAGACTTACAGTCGTGGCTGTTAGTCATGGCGCCGTCTTTTTTATTGTAAAAATGCCATTTATTGTTAAGTTTCTGTCATAGCAGTACTCAGAATATGTGTTTATATCCAAACGTAGCAGCACCCCATCATTTACTCAAGAAGTACTCGTCAGAGCAATGTTTTTGTCGTAGTCGAGGAACGCGGTAGACAACATGTATTATTTTTAGGATCTCGATCTACTCCATCCATTCCTTTGCTTTATTTCTCAAAGTAAAACTTAAAGCTTCATAAGCAACGTTATGGCAGCTTATGTTAGGCTTACGTTAGAGAGCTCTATTTATTAGCTAAGCTTATGTTAAGAGAGCTCCATATAGTAGGTAAGCCTATGTTAAGAGAGCTCCATTTATGAATTGATAACTACTTGGGTTGCATGGTTTTCTTTTTTCCTTTTTAGTTATAAAAGAATTTCGCGCAAGCTTTGAAGGCAGCTCGTGGAACCCGTGGGTTCCGAGGAACTCTGGTGGAGGGAAAACAAAAGACAGTGCGATAGATGGAAGGAAATTAGTGTATTCTTCGTTGTGGATTATATATATATATATATATATATATATATATATATATATATATATATATATATATATATATATATATATATGACTCATGGTGAGGTGCCTGAGGATTGGCGGAATGCGTGCATAGTGCCATTGTACAAAGGCAAAGGGGATAAGAGTGAGTGCTCAAATTACAGAGGTATAAGTTTGTTGAGTATTCCTGGTAAATTATATGGGAGGGTATTGATTGAGAGGGTGAAGGCATGTACAGAGCATCAGATTGGGGAAGAGCAGTGTGGTTTCAGAAGTGGTAGAGGATGTGTGGATCAGGTGTTTGCTTTGAAGAATGTATGTGAGAAATACTTAGAAAAGCAAATGGATTTGTATGTAGCATTTATGGATCTGGAGAAGGCATATGATAGAGTTGATAGAGATGCTCTGTGGAAGGTATTAAGAATATATGGTGTGGGAGAAAAGTTGTTAGAAGCAGTGAAAAGTTTTTATCGAGGATGTAAGGCATGTGTACGTGTAGGAAGAGAGGAAAGTGATTGGTTCTCAGTGAATGTAGGTTTGCGGCAGGGGTGTGTGATGTCTCCATGGTTGTTTAATTTGTTTATGGATGGGGTTGTTAGGGAGGTAAATGCAAGAGTTTTGGAAAGAGGGGCAAGTATGAAGTCTGTTGGGGATGAGAGAGCTTGGGAAGTGAGTCAGTTGTTGTTCGCTGATGATACAGCGCTGGTGGCTGATTCATGTGAGAAACTGCAGAAGTTGGTGACTGAGTTTGGTAAAGTGTGTGGAAGAAGAAAGTTAAGAGTAAATGTGAATAAGAGCAAGGTTATTAGGTACAGTAGGGTTGAGGGTCAAGTCAATTGGGAGGTGAGTTTGAATGGAGAAAAACTGGAGGAAGTGAAGTGTTTTAGATATCTGGGAGTGGATCTGTCAGCCGATGGAACCATGGAAGCGGAAGTGGATCATAGGGTGGGGGAGGGGGCGAAAATTCTGGGGGCCTTGAAGAATGTGTGGAAGTCGAGAACATTATCTCGGAAAGCAAAAATGGGTATGTTTGAAGGAATAGTGGTTCCAACAATGTTGTATGGTTGCGAGGCGTGGGCTATGGATAGAGTTGTGCGCAGGAGGATGGATGTGCTGGAAATGAGATGTTTGAGGACAATGTGTGGTGTGAGGTGGTTTGATCGAGTGAGTAACGTAAGGGTAAGAGAGATGTGTGGAAATAAAAAGAGCGAGGTTGAGAGAGCAGAAGAGGGTGTTTTGAAGTGGTTTGGGCACATGGAGAGAATGAGTGAGGAAAGATTGACCAAGAGGATATATGTGTCGGAGGTGGAGGGAACGAGGAGAAGATGGAGACCAAATTGGAGGTGGAAAGATGGAGTGAAAAGATTTTGTGTGATCGGGGCCTGAACATGCAGGAGGGTGAAAGGAGGGCAAGGAATAGAGTGAATTGGAGCGATGTGGTATACCGGGGTTGACGTGCTGTCAGTGGATTGAATCAAGGCATGTGAAGCGTCTGGGGTAAACCATGGAAAGCTGTGTAGGTATGTATATTTGCGTGTGTGGATGTATGTATATACATGTGTATGGGGGGGGGGGTTGGGCCATTTCTTTCGTCTGTTTCCTTGCGCTACCTCGCAAGCGCGGGAGACAGCGACAAAGTATAATAAATAAATAAATATAAAATATATATATATATATATATATATATATATATATATATATATATATATATATATAGGGCATGTGAAGCGTCTGGGGTAAACCATGGAAAGCTGTGTAGGTATGTATATTTGCGTGTGTGGACGTATGTATATACATGTGTATGGGGGGGGGGCATTTCTTTCGTCTGTTTCCTTGCGCTACCTCGCAAACGCGGGAGACAGCGACAAAGTATCCCTGGGGATAGGGGAGCAAGAATACTTCCCACGTATTCCCTGCGTGTCGTAGAAGGCGACTAAAAGGGGAGGGAGCGGGGGGCTGGAAATCCTCCCCTCTCGGTTTTTTTTTTTTTTTTTTTTTTTTTTTTTTCCAAAAGAAGGAACAGAGAATTGGGCCAGGTGAGGGCAGTCCCTCAAAGGCCCAGTCCTCTGTTCTTAACGCTACCTCGCTAATGCGGGAAATGGCGAATAGTTTGAAAGAAAAAAGAATATATATATATATATATATATATATATATATATATATATATATATATATATATATATATATATATAACAATGGCAGTAGATAAACGAATTTTTATTTTTTTATCATTATTTTTCTTTAAAGTTTGCATAAAGAAATGCCTTAATGATGGCTGTTTTCAGCCTGTCCCCGGCGTCATTACTGTGAAAGATTGTCGCAGCTTCTACAGTGTTATCATCCTCCTGGAGGTTGTAGGAATGATATCTTGGGTCATCCTGGTAGAGGTGTATGAGTCGGGAGCATTTGTTATTAATATTTTTATATTCCTGTTCATATTTCTCCTTCATTTCATTCCCTTCTTCAAGTATTCTTCTAGTTTTTGCCCAAATGTGTGTGTGTGTGTGTGTGTGTGTTATACACTATCTTTTCTCCTCCTCTTTGTTTCCCACCTTTTCTTCACTCTCCTCCTCTCCTTCCCCTGTTCCTTCTCTTCCTCCTAGTTTCCTCTTCGCATCCTTCACTGCTTCTTCCTTCCTCATCATTCCATGCTCCTATTCCTCTGTTCTCCATCTTCCTTATATCCTCTTCCTCCTCCTATACCCTTTCCTTCACCCTCCTGCTTTGGTACTCGATAAAAACATCCAGAAATCTGCATTTACACAATTATGAGGTAAAATTGAGCACTGAAATGATTGCCGGAATGCATTCAGAACTGAATTGGAGGCTTTTCATGAACAGGAGTGTTGTTATGCTGTATTTTATGGATTAATGTTTATATATTTTAGTTCCAACTCTGTACGCACGAAGTATATTTTTCCTCTTCCGTCTCTACCTCTCCTTCCCCTGGCTGGTGACCGTTCGGCTTGGTCACCTCGTTAGTATTCCCCCTTACATGTCTGTTTTCAGTCATCTCTGCACATGACTTCCCCTCGCTGGTTCCTACAGTTTCCGCCATGTCATTAATCGTTCTCTCACTTGTCGTTTCTGTTTTCATCCCTCCCCTGCACCGGTGGTGTCATCTTACCTGCCGTTACCAGAATCACGTCGTTTCTTCACTTTCGTCCGACACATGAGTCGTCGTCACGTGTGATATCCTCTCTCCTTATCATCTCGCTTGTCGCATCTTAACCCCCCCCCCTGAATTGACGTTCCCCCTCAGGTAATCCTGTCTGATGTGTTACCGCCCATGGTCGCCTCTTGTATCTTCTTACCTGTCGCACGTCGTGCCAAAAGGCCTGTCGGTCGTCTTTGAAAAGCCTCCCTAGCGGAGGCGGGGTCCATGTCCACTAGTGCATGGAGGGCCGTCAGCGTGGCTGGTATCCGGCAAACCTACTGCAACTCACCACCACCCACACACTACGTGCACTCGGGCAGCAACGAACGAACAAAATTTCATATTTCAATTATGTTGTACATTGCAAGAGCAATATTGTTTTTGTTGTTGTTGTTGTTACCGGTATATTCTGGTTTTCATGATTTCACTTTTCCCTCCGACTCTAGATTTTCAAACTGAAACTTGAATACATTGCTCAAGTAGTCAAGAAAGATGTATATATATATGATGCTGTTATATACTTTATGAATGATAGATGGTTGTTTTAAGGAGCCTTATAGTATATTAACTTCGTTTAGAATCACCGTGCGTCTAGATCTTGGAATCGGAAATCCGTTTTGATCGTTATCGGTCAGACGTTTGACTGGGATGAAGCAGGGAGGGGCTGACCATGTGTGGCGTCTGGATTACTTGCTTACGAATAATTGTTTATATAATGATGATAATGATAATAGTAATAATAATGCTAATAATAATAATAATAATAACGGTAATGAATAGATAAAATGTATGATAATGGTAACGGTTTATTGAATTAGGTGTAGCGCAAAGGCTGCAAGTAGAGAGAAATTTCACTGTTAAGACAGTGACTCATAAAGGAGGGATGGAGGTTAACCAGACAGTCCTTGTACAAACAGTGGGGTGGCGGTCTGCTGATGAGTGATTTCCACAATAATTGGGTTGGATTAGTTCATATAACGATATGGGGGGGGGGGGGGGTGGAATTGGGTGGCCTCGATGGTTTTTTTAAGTGAGCTTGCATACCAACGCGACACATGGCAGGGTGGCACGTGTCACGCGACAGTGACAGTGTTTAAAGTGCCAAACTGTAACTCTGGGACATGTGATTTCTGGTGGCATGAGATTACGAGAGTGACTAATGGTGTAGTAGTGCTTTCCCATGTAGTTGGGAGGACCAGTTCTTCATAGTATCATGATAGTGGCGTAAGATGGACCAAGATTGATCTTGCGTGCCCCATTTCTGCATCTTTCCTGGTAGGCCGTCGTGTTTGGCTGGTAAGATAGATCATGCGAGGGACGCATTAGTGAGTTTGGGAGGCAAGTAAGTCGTGTTGATATCCTCGATTTAAGGTGCGCGGAGGCGAAGTGTTTCGAGCCTAGCAGGAGTTTAAAGACGGTAGGTAAGAGGATGTAATGATGCACTTGACGTTTACCTTTTCGTTTGGTTTATTGTTCCGTCACCGAGAAGCTTTTGGTGTACGTGCATGTGTGACGTGACTCCTTGGTGTGGTCAGGAGGGTTTTTGTCTCTGGATCATGCCAATCTTGCCATCCACCTGCATGATGTCATGGGGGAGGGGTCACACAGAAGCACTCACACAGAGCATATATGAATCTAAGAAGTTGTATAGTAGTCGAGAATGTTTAGGAGATGTGGTCCACTGTGTAAAACACCCTCCTCTTACAGTACAAATAGGTAATTACACACGCTCAGTGCGGATTGCTGGAGACGTTCAGTCTCTTGAGTCCAGTTGCTGTGCAGATTTGAATTAAATCTTCATTGCCTTGTAAACCAAAGTAATTCAGTAATGGAATATGTCATTTTCCATTAATTTGACTTTGAATTCCTACCCATCGAGATGAAAATGAAAGAAATAATTTTACATCAATATTTTTCACTTGGGTAAAAAGAAAATCCTCTACCTTGAAAATCAGTAAATCTATCTGGGAGTGGAGGTGTAAAGCTATCGAGGCGTGTAGGTCCCCACTTGTAAGGGTGGTATATAGGCAAGCATTGGTTCATGCGGAACGAGCCACTTAGCAAGTCAAGACGCGTTCCACGAGGAGTTGAATATTCAGGTCCCATTACTGTCCAGGAGTCCAACCATAAAGTGCGTGGGGACGTCTCCATCCAGTCTTGCAAGGTTGACCTCACAGTATGTAGGTGGACGTGCGTCGCCACCAGTCTATAAGCAAGGTCAGTCTGCCACCCAGGGATACGGGGTATAGTATTGAGATACTGGTGGTGGCCTGTGTAAAGTAAGGTCTTCGCCGAGTGATGCAAGAGAAGTGTTACCTGGAAAATCTTACGTCCGGAATAGTTTCACTCATACGGACGGCTTCCGGTGAAAAAAATGACATGTCGCTTTCCCTGGGTTGAACGTGTCGTATGGACGATTGTCGTCCATCTGGATCCCTCCAAAATGACATTGTCGTTCTTGTCCCTTTTAAGCACGACTGGATAGCTACGGTACGACTCTTCGGCTGAGATGGTACGAAATTTGGGTACGACGATACGACCCGTGGATGCGATAGCCTCGCCATAGGACATCATTCCCAGAGGTGTTACTGTCGTGCTCAGGTGTCGCACCATCGCGCCCAGAGGGTTAAAAAGATGTTCCGGTGCTCCAGTGGCCGAGTAGCGTGAGGAGGATACCCGAGCAAGTGCCCGAGCCAGCATGTCTTGTGTGGGCCGCCAGCGAGAGTGAAAGTCAGTTCCGCCCCCTCCCCTACTTGTCCCCCGACCATCGAGGACAGTTTTTGTGAGAGGTTTCATTCCCTCGACACCGGTTCTCTCCAAGAACGGGTTACCAGTTGCCTTAACTAGAGTTGTTCCTGCTGCCTTACCTGCCGTTCTTCCTGCTTGGCTGTAAGCTGCTTAGTGCTCCTGTGTATGTTGGTCATCGTGAGAGGGAAAGTTAGAGGAACGGCTGCTTAGTTTTGCGCGCGCGCGTGTAAGTGTGTGTGTGTGTGTGTGTGTGTGTGTGTGTGTGTGTGTGTGTGTGTGTGTGTGTGTGTGTTTTGCTGGTTTAAAGGAGAAAGTCATCCTGCGTCATGAACTAGGCTGCAGGGGTTGGGATTAAGTAATAACTGTGGGAATTGATGAGTCTTTTGTGTTCATGAAGTGAGTAACAAGGTTTTTAGTGTCCTGTTTTCTCTTGATGCAGTCTTTTTTTATAACCAGTCAATATATATATATATATATATATATATATATATATATATATATATATATATATATATATATATTTCCTCGATAAAAAAACTTTTCACTGCTTCTAACAACTTTCCTCCCACACCATATATTCTTAATACCTTCCACAGAGCATCTCTATCAACTCTATCATATGCCTTCTCCAGATCCATAAATGCTACATACAAATCCATTTGCTTTCCTAAGTATTTCTCACATACATTCTTCAAAGCAAACACCTGATCCACACATCCTCTACCACTTCTGAAACCACACTGCTCTTCCCCAATCTGATGCTCTGTACATGCCTTCACCCTCTCAATCAATACCCTCCCATATAATTTACCAGGAATACTCAACAAACTTATACCTCTGTAATTTGAGCACTCACTCTTATCCCCTTTGCCTTTGTACAATGGCACTATGCACGCATTCCGCCAATCCTCAGGCACCTCACCATGAGTCATACATACATTAAATAACTTTACCAACCAGTCAACAATACAGTCACCCCCTTTTTTAATAGATTCCACTGCAATACTGCAATATGTGTACGTGTAGGAAGAGAGGAAAGTGATTGGTTCTCAGTGAATGTAGGTTTGCGGCAGGGGTGTGTGATGTCTCCATGGTTGTTTAATTTGTTTATGGATGGGGTTGTTAGGGAGGTAAATGCAAGAGTTTTGGAAAGAGGGGCAAGTATGAAGTCTGTTGGGGATGAGAGAGCTTGGGAAGTGAGTCAGTTGTTGTTCGCTGATGATACAGCGCTGGTGGCTGATTCATGTGAGAAACTGCAGAAGCTGGTGACTGAGTTTGGTAAAGTGTGTGGAATAAGAAAGTTAAGAGTAAATGTGAATAAGAGCAAGGTTATTAGGTACAGTAGGGTTGAGAGTCAAGTCAATTGGGAGGTGAGTTTGAATGGAGAAAAACTGGAGGAAGTGAAGTGTTTTAGATATCTGGGAGTGGATCTGGCAGCGGATGGAACCATGGAAGCGGAAGTGGATCATAGGGTGGGGGAGGGGGCGAAAATCCTGGGGGCCTTGAAGAATGTGTGGAAGTCGAGAACATTATCTCGGAAAGCAAAAATGGGTATGTTTGAAGGAATAGTGGTTCCAACAATGTTGTATGGTTGCGAGGCGTGGGCTATGGATAGAGTTGTGCGCAGGAGGATGGATGTGCTGGAAGTGAGATGTTTGAGGACAATGTGTGGTGTGAGGTGGTTTGATCGAGTGAGTAACGTAAGGGTAAGAGAGATGTGTGGAAATAAAAAGAGCGTGGTTGAGAGAGCAGAAGAGGGTGTTTTGAAGTGGTTTGGGCACATGGAGAGGATGAGTGAGGAAAGATTGACCAAGAGGATATATGTGTCGGAGGTGGAGGGGATATATGTGTCGGAGGTGGAGGGAACAAGGAGAAGAGGGAGACCAAATTGGAGGTGGAAAGATGGAGTGAAAAAGATTTTGTGTGATCGGGGCCTGAAAATGCAGGAGGGTGAAAGGAGGGCAAGGAATAGAGTGAATTGGAGCGATGTGGTATACCGGGGTTGACGTGCTGTCAGTGGATTGAATCAAGGCATGTGAAGCGTCTGGGGTAAACCATGGAAAGCTGTGTAGGTATGTATATTTGCGTGTGTGGACGTATGTATATACATGTGTATTGGGGGGGGGGGGCCATTTCTTTCGTCTGTTTCCTTGCGCTACCTCGCAAACGCGGGAGACAGCGACAAAGTATAATAAAAAAAAAATAATAAAAAATATATATATTTATACTATTCGCCTTTTCCCGCATTAGCGAGGTAGCGTTAAGAACAGAGGACTGGGCCTTTGAGGGAATATCCTCACGTGGCCCCCTTCTCTGTTCTTTCTTTTGGAAAAAAAAAAAGAGGGGAGGATTTCCAGCCCCCCGCTCCCTTCCCTTTTAGTCGCCTTCTACGACACGCAGGGAATACGTGGGAAGTATTCTTTCTCTCCTATCCCCGGGGATAATATATATATATATATATATATATATATATATATATATATATATATATATATATATATATATAGAGAGAGAGAGAGAGAGAGAGAGAGAGAGAGAGAGAGAGAGAGAGAGAGAGAATACCGGGCTCCGCCTGGTCGAGGTTGCATCGCGAGTGAAAAGTCACTTTTGCGAGGCTATACCATTGGGATTACAGTCTCGTCAAAGAACCTCTTACTTCAAAGGAGTCGAAATTTCCTTGCTATCCTGTTTACACACACACACACACACACACACATACACACACACATCTATAAAAGAATGGATGTGTGTGTGTGTGTGTAGTGGCGAGCTTACACATGGCTGGCGCTGTAGTTCCCATCTTTCCGCTCTACATATATTTGCGCGGGAATTTCTTCTTGTGTTGTGTTGTGGTGTCCCAGCAGGTACCGAGTATCCTTGTTGTTGGCATGACTGGCAACATGCACGCACGGTGGTTACCTCCGGAAGGACAGGAAATGTTAACTTCTTGACATCACTGGTATTTGGGAAGTGGATTTCGTGTTCGGCGTGTTTCTTTCTTTCCAATTCGTGACTATGACGTTTAATAAAATACCCGAAGATATATGTATATTGTTTTATTTCAAAGAGCAGTATTGAAATTTACGAATTGTGTAAATTTCCCTTCCACTTTTCTCCCCCTCCTCGTTACTGCTTGTCTGTATTCTGTTAACGCCTTTCCTTAAACGTGGTCCTTTTTATTTTCCGCTTCATCAGCGTGGGTTGTCTCCGCCCGGTTGACACCCCACTCCCCCTTCCCCCTCCTCCCGTGGCGCACCCAGACTTCGCCTCTCGCTGCCGTCAGCTGAGGCGTCCACCACGCGGCCCGCTCCCCCAGCCAGCCAGGCAGCCGCCGCCGCTCCTCCTGCTTCAGTGTTCACTCCTTCCCTCAGTGGAGCCGCCCGCGCGCCTCTTTCTCACTACCTCTATATCTCCCTCTGGGTTTGAAGACCGATCCTTTCCTCTGTGCACCAGCGTCTAGGGATACTAACATCTCTTGCCTCACCCTCAGCCTTGTGACTATGGCTACTAATGTGCCATTCTGAGAGGGACAAGACTTGAGTGTTGTGTGTTCCTCTGCAGTCCCGGGAAAGCTTGTGATTAGGGTGTCAGTTCGGTGAAGGAGTCCAAGTCTGCCAACCCCAAGTTAAGGTGTGGACGATTGTGGTAGCCACCACAGGTGAAAGTGTGGCAGGTATTTCAGTGCTAGTGCCCAGGGAACGTTTACCATGTTCCTCAGTGCCGGTACAGGTGCGGGATGACGATGTTAATGACATGGCTTTGAGTCATCACGGTACTGTGTGACCAAAAGGGAAAATGCTTACCATGGTTTGATGATAATGGACTAATGTGATGGTTACACGGTTACCATTGTTACATGTTTTACTTTGGTGTTATTGAAATAAGTAGGTAATGTGAATATTAGTTTATCTGACTTCGGAGTTTGAAGAAACAGTCAACAGTTTGGACGTTTAAGTTTAACTTCGACTTGTACGGGGTCGATGAAGTGTAGACAGCCTATCATTGCATTGACACACCTACAGTTGATGTCCACTATGCTGACGTGGAACTCTAGCTTCCATTGGAAAAATAAGTGCCTTGACATTTTACATGATGAGTTGATATTAAGTAACACTAACACCTCCTTTCACACATCCAACCTCGACTTGCAAAACGAACCCAGTGTACAGGGTCAGAAATGATTCTCCTGGAATCTCCTCGTGAAATATCTAGTCTTGACACTTTACTCTTTGCATGTCATTCCCCATTATGGTCCACCTCGTCTGCCTGCTTACGTATACCTTGTACGTTGTCCATCTCGTCTGCCTTTGTTCTTTGATGATATGAACCTAGGAAAATTACGGTTCCACATCCGTCCATTAGAATTGAGACTCACAAAACAATGCAAGATTATTGTACCTTCTAAGAGCTCTTGAATTTTTCCCTGTAATTGAGACTTTCCTTTTCATCTTCCATGCATCTAGCTTTCCCACTATCAGCCTTACTCCCAGGTGGGTTAAGTGTAGTAGTGGACGGCACTACCTCTCAATCGCTTGGACGGGTATACTACTTCTGAACTGGAGAGCCGACGACCTACAGACGTTCATGATCTGTGATGGCTGATCTTGTGTGACGGGTAGTCTCACGTAACGTACTCACATGTTACGAACCCGTCAGCCTTGCCTTTATATCACACACACACACACACACATGCACGTACGTGCACACACTCCTTCAGTGTGAACCCTGTGATCCGTGATGTCAGCTGGAATTATGTAACACTAACTAGAGAGGCGAAGAAACTTGTCAAGGACTTATTTTTTTATGCTACCTGTTGTGTTCTCATGAGTTTTACCCGCAGATGGAAGGGATAGAAAATAACATATGGTTTAAAACCGCACGGTGCAACTAAGAGAGAGAGAGAGAGAGAGAGAGAGAGAGAGAGAGAGAGGTGATGGTTTTGCAGTTTTTGAATGTAACTGCTTTCACCTGGTGCTGGGGTTAGAGCTCCATGGTTGGTAAGAGATCGGTCGTTGGCTGAGGGTACGTTATATTGTGGGGCGGGAGGGAGGGGTTGCGGTTCATACTGTTATAACCAACAACGGACACTACCCGAGTAATCCTAACTAAATATCAACCATGCACTCCTACCCATCCTGTGCACACGGTTGAAAAAAAAAATACAGGTCTTGGGACTGGCCGGTCGCAATGATGTGGTTATAAGGCAGGTTATATGATCACTGAACAATCACTGGTTATAAAACAGGTTGTGTGACCAGTGAACAACCACCAGGGGACTGGGCAAGACGCGTTCTGTAAGTTAACTGTTTACACTAAGCAAAGCTTGCTTACCTATGATGAAGTAGAGTAAAACATTACGTGGGTGAAGTGCTTGAACTTCCTGTGATTTTGGGTAAAGGTGTTCTTGAAATCAGCCTATGTTACAACATGGTGTGTTGTATGGTGTACACGTAGGTAAGTTTGAGGGTAGAGTTTTACGTTTTGTATCGACGGTGTGAGCTTGGGGGGGGGGGGTAAAACTCACCGTTTGGTATCTGTTATCCATCAGAAATCCGAGGGATACATTTCGTGTGTCTACTGATTTTACTGGAACCATATATATATATATATATATATATATATATATATATATATATATATATATATATATGGTTGTTCATGCTTGATATTTAGTTAGGATTACTCGGTTAGTGTCCGTCCATCTCAGTTTTGTACAGTGTAAAGAAAGTTCTATTCAAGAGATCGTTTGTAGGCTGCGTGCTGGTAGACTTAAGTTAACGTCAGTTTAATCATCCGGAGCATAAATATGAGCCGATTCATCACGTGCATCCAGCGTTCTGAGCCCCGTAAGTGAAGGAATCCAGAAAAAGTGCACTATAACTCCCGACACTAGTAATCATTCTATCCCAGTGTGGTGCTTCAGAAACGATTGAATTACCAGTCATGCTGAGGGGAATTTAATAGTGTTTGGGGAGAGAGAGAGAGAGAGAGAGAGAGAGAGAGAGAGTCTTACAAACAGAATATCGTTTTTGGAGATGCTGTGAAATTTCAAAAAGTCAATAGGACTTTCTTACTTCTGTTTGGGGAAAGTTGCCCGGTTATTGATCAGGACTCTCCAGTTTAGACGGGAACCATCAGTGGACGTTTACAAAACATTAGCACTGTCGGCAGCCCCACTGGTTCATTGTAGAGACCCATCTGTATTTATGATGTATGTGTGAGAGGTTCATGAGTGATGGTGTCATTGTGACTGAGGACGATATATTTGTCTCATCCTCAGCCCGGCTGTGATCTGAGTAAAAGCTCTGGGGAAAGGGAGGGAACACCGATGTCAGAAGGGATGAATTTCTCTCGGGGGTAAGACAGTGCAGCTGCTGTGGCATGTAATACAGTTCATGACTTCCATGCATGCGAACCCAGCAGCAGTTAGTGATGCGTTAGTGAAAGCTATTTTTTTCCTGAGATACGTTTAGGTAAACATTCTGATCCCAGTAAGAAGATCCACTTCAGTAATTATTTTGTATTGAGCCTTCCAAGTCTCTTGTGAGGCACCAGAGCACGCAGAGGTGCAGCATAAAACAGTGGGAGAACGAATGTACGGAAGGTACATAATTTTAACTACTCTGACGGCTTCACTGCATCGTGGATTGAAGCCAGCCACACCTGCGAATGCTGAGTGATGTAGGGGCGGCAGGTGGTTGTGTGGGGGGCAAGAGGGGTGACATGTTGGCGGGAGGTAGACAGAGGGTACGATCACCTGGTTGCTGGAGGTGATGATGTGGATGGGCGTGGGGTGAGTGTTGCTGGTAGGGGATGGGGAGACAGAATGTATGAGCGTCGTTTTAGAGGCAGCGGGTTGCGGGGCGCTGGTGCTGGTTGTTGAGGGGCAGACTCTGGGTACGAGTACTATGTTGAAAGGATGAGGGAGAGGTGGTGCTGATGATGGTGCAGGTCGCGTTTGTGATAAGGTAGTGAGTGGTATGAGGAAGAGTTCTGACACGGCAGTGTGTATGGGGTGGAGAGATGTTGGTGATCTTATTGACAGTAGATCGGACGTAGAATGACGGATGGCCACAGTTGGTGTGAGGAGAGGGCAGAGGTGTTAGCGCACCTGAGAGATGGGCATCACCTTCTGTGAGGCAGGTGTGGGTGGTGAGAGGTGCTGTGAGGAGTAATGGCAGAAGTATATGGGACAGGAGATAGTGCTGGAGCAACGTTGGGTATGAGGCAGGAATTCACGTGGTCGTGTGAGTCGGGTACATTGAAACTAAATTGCAGAGTTGCTGCCGAGACTAAAGTGATTGCCGGGAAAATTGTGGTTAAAATATTCAGCGAGTTCCTTCAGTTTGTGGCTTTCCTTACAAGACAGATTGACGTGAGGGGTCGTTTTAAGATTCTCCCACCCCATCCCCACCCCTTTTGGCGAACGTTTTTTCTAGATTACGTTAGATTAGGTTTGCTTTGTAGTCGAATCAGTCCTAATAACAGAAAAATGGAGGGCGGGGCAGTCTTCAGGGGGTCTAATAGTTTAATTGTAGCAGAATGATCGGAAAAGTTAGAGCGGAAGATGGAGAGATGTTGAGGGATGCCCGAGGTTCTCGTGTGACAAATGAAGATGTTTGCCAAAAACATGACTGATCACACATAAGTGACCGACCTCTGGGTAGTGTGTAAAGTCGATATTCAGTTACTTTTATTGACGGAAGTTGTCAGGTATGGGACTAGAGTCAAAGAATATGTTAAGTGTCGTGTTCGTAGTCATTGCCTCTTATGGTTACTAGAAGTCGATTGGTATTGTATTTTGATTCCGGAGAATTTGAGACAGTTTAATGGCGACATTCATGGTTTTAGTAGGCAGACGAAGAATACACCGTTCGTTCCTTGCCTGATCCTCCTGCTGAGGGAAGTCGTTATGGTATAGTAATATTTTACTTAGAGGGCATCAGTACATACTGTGGTGCTGATGTATTTCTGGTCCTTGGCTTTTAGCCGTGTTGCTACACACGTCTCAGTGTGTTGTATCTTTATATATATATATATATATATATATATATATATATATATATATATATATATATATATATATATATATATATGGCCTCAGTTGCCCATGCCGTTTCAGCCAGCATGAAAAAAAGTCTCTCTCCAGAGCTTCTGGATTATGCCTCTTAACTTGGTACAGTAAGAAATCGTGCCTCTCTCATTAGATGTGTCTCTCATTTCCAGTAAAAGACAAGGGTTCACATACGCACCGTATGGTGGAGTGGATGATATGGCTTTCTCCGTCTCTGTGTGCGTCAAGCCACAAATAATTCTATTCCTGATAGCTTTGACTTGTATGTGTTTAAGCATCTTCACCAAATGTCAGAGCTTGGCTGTTTTGGTTCCAGGAGAAAAACAAGATGTTGTAATTGTCTTTCCAGCTATCTGTCGATGTTAGTAGTGTAGAACAGTAAGGTAACACCTTCACTTCTCACCCCACACTGATACCAGCTCGTTTATGAGGCACGAAGGAAAGCCCCGTAGATGCCCGAATGTACACTTTCAGATTCCAGATAAACCGATTAACAGCTTTCCGTAGCTTCGCTGTATTATGATCAGACATTTCAGCGATTCTCAACGTGATTTGAGAAATAAGTTGAATCTTACATTGGTATATTTATCTGGACTTGTGGTCCAGACTGTTCGTTTCCTGTCATAGAGTTTCTTGTCTCGCTGGAGTATGGCAAGACAGATCTCAGATTACTCATATGATATGTCTTTAGGTCAGGTTCGAATATGGGGTAAGATAAAGCATGACTTTCCAAGTTTGATCCCTGTTTTACGATGAGGTTATCGTTTTACTTGTTCGATTGATCCTTGCTGGAAGTCCTAACAACCAGAAATTTCCTTACTAATCGTTAGCTGTAGAAAGTCTTGTAGCATTTTTATTCAGCTTCCACAGCTTGAGCTAGCAGTGTTACAGCATGAAGCTGGGAGACGGAGGGTGTAATTCCGCACGAGTAAGTGCGCTGGAAGCTTGGTCTAACGCAACACGAAGCAGCGTAGTTACTGATGGGCAACTTGAGCATGATGGTAATGTGTGTAGGCCAGTCTGGAGACTGTGAGCGAGGTTCTCGTCTACCAAACGCTTTGAAATCCTGCATTGGTTATTGAGAACATCGGCTCAATGGTTTAGACTGTTGGTCATATTACTGGCTGTGGTATCAGCCACGTTAAAGTGATCCTCCATTTTTACTCTTCATTTAAAGTTGTTGGTAGATTTATTTACCATTAGCCTCGTGCTGCTGTATTTTGAATTTCTAGAACATATTTTGCATTTTCTTTGTTTTGTTGAATCTCATGCTCGAGCAGTCTCACAGACACTGTACAATTGCTGCGTTTTGTAACATTACAACATTTGTTGACTGTGAGGATCTTCGTAATGCCGGCTGTTTGCACAGATTAGTGATCACGAAGCATGTGATGGTTGTTGATGTGATGTGCGGATCTGATTATGGCCTCAGCGTGAACTGGTATTTGCTGGAGTGGACCAGTCTGGAGCAGTTGGTTTTGT
Organism: Panulirus ornatus; assembly: GCF_036320965.1. Taxonomy (NCBI): domain Eukaryota; kingdom Metazoa; phylum Arthropoda; class Malacostraca; order Decapoda; family Palinuridae; genus Panulirus; species Panulirus ornatus. The sequence goes on along the minus strand of NC_092271.1, from coordinate 9,957,326 downwards.
TTGTTGAAATTTTTGCAATTTCTGTTAATCTTTTGTCATGATAACATAGCACAAGAATGTGTGTACTTGTTGGGAATATAGCGTGCTCTTGCAGTCTTACCAATTTTGATGTGCATTTATATACTAGGTGTTGACTTTTATATGGCCGAAGGTAAATGGATGTTGTGCAGATTTTGTGTTGGTCGCTGTATGACGGGGCTGGTGTTGGATATCATGTCTGCTCGGGCGGCATGTTGCATATTTATAAGGGAAGGCAGGGGAAGCTGTGGACAGTTGATGGGGGAAGGAAGAAAAAGAGGAAATATATGTAAGGAGGGAGCGCCGTACAGTGGGTATTGAGAACGAGAGAGGTGTCTGAAGTTGTAGAAAATGTGGGAGGAAGAGATAAATGGGTGAAGGAGAGATTTGTGATGGAGTTGGGAAATACTTTCCCTTGTTACAGTTTGCCGTAACTCTTTCGGTTTCATTTGACCAATAACGATTCAGATGTGGTGTTGGCGAGATTTTAATGGTGCGTGGGAAGAGTTGCTCTTTTGTTGTTTGTTTTTTCATTGGATGTGAGACCCAGAAGCAGCCTCACTCCTGAAACAAAAGGTTAACGTTGCATGCCGGGAGTCAGGCCTAGGGGTTGCGAAAGGCTGGGAGAGGCTCATTCCATGGCCACCACCCTCGGTGGAGGAGCCTCAGCTTTTGTCCAACACAGAGCACCACACTTGTATGCCACAGGTGAAGGTGTTTGAGCGCTTCCCCCAGAATTTTGTGTGAGGGATTATTTCTCGGATCGGGTTATTAGACCGAGATGAAGCTAATGTCCTTATGGTAATACGTGAGATGTTTTATGCATGGCGGAGCCAGAAATGATGCCTTGGTGTCCCAGGAGACACTGGGGAAAATCCTTGACAAGATACTTCCAAACGATAGCGTTCCATATTAATTTACAAGGCTCCCTCGTAATGAGTTTCGTTGGTCGTAAATATCGGAGAACATTTACACAGTCTGTAAAACCGTTTCACACGTTAAATCGTTTTTGGAAGGCTAGTTAATCCCATACTACTAGGGGATATGTATGACTAGAAGGTATTACAGGTTTATGGCCGCCTCTCATGCCAGTATGAGCACGGGCAAAAATGGCCTGCGAAAGGGAAAGGGTTGAGCCGTTTTTGCAGGTGTACGCACATTTTAGTCTCAGCTTGTGTGCAATTTTCCTTTACTGGCCAGAGATGGTGTGGTGTGTATTTACTGACGAATATATGAATGTTTTGTTGTTTTCCATGGTGGGTTGTGCTGCAGGCCACCAGTGATGTTGGATTTCTGTGGATTACAGAGGGCACTTAGCCCCTTGACCACGACGGTAAGATCCTTGGGTTTGATGGCCCTGAATTTGATCTGATCCATAAGGGTCAAGTTAAAGGTTAGGCCGTCCTACCGTCGTGTTTAAAGGTCGTACAGGCGTGCTCCAGGGGTCTTATGGTGGTTTTCATGGTGTTAAGAGGAGTAGCAGGAAAAGACTGGGAGATCGTGTAGGTGTTTGGGTGTTAAGAGGATTTGCAGGTGGGACTGATAGTCCAGTCCGTATGGGCTGCCCGTGATGCGTGTATGGGGACAGAATTTGCGATAAATCTTTGTTTGCAGCAGGTGATGTCTGCGTATTGGTCATATCAGAACTGTGAATCAGAAGCAGAAAATGATGGTCGTCGTGTACCAGGATTGATGTGATTTGCGGGTAATTCATGTTACGCTTAGGTCATTTTATATACCACTTGTTGTCCTGTGGCAGATGAAAACGAGAGGATGGACGGATGATGGTAGCGACTTGTGTTGGTGTAGTGAAGGTGGTGGCAGCAGTAACTGCACTGATGGCAGTGGCGGAAGTTGAAGTGATAAGGATGAGGCGCAGCAGCAGTGGTAGTGATGGTGTTGATGTTAGTGATGAGTGAGCGGAGGCATCCTCATCACGAACACATCGTGATTGTTTACCCAACGTCACTCACATAAGGCCCACGCTTCCGGCTCACTCTTCACCCCTCCTTGACCCGGCTCACTCAGGTTATTTTGGGTGTACCTCAGGTCGTAGGCTCTGTGGCTTTCGTCACCGGCAGGCGTGTTCATGGTGGGTTCACGTTTCAGGCCCCTCAGCCGCCTAGCAACAGTCATGATGGATGCACACGAAATATGGAGGGCCACATGAAGGCGGAGCCAGGATCGTTGTATGTTAACGATACCTCGAAAGTCATTCTCATGATGATAGGACAGAAGATTTTGTGAGATGATCCAGATATTGTCTTCCCCTCAGCATTTTTATAAAGTATGAACGCCATAAAGCAAGCGAATCGAAATAGCTCCAAATAGTAGCATCCCTTATGACAGTGTACAGAATACATCACTTGAGAAAAATCGGTAGGGAACATTGCTACCCAACCCCCTGGCAGATATCATCTTATTTGCTTATACATTTATGGAGCAGATTACTTACAATCTTAGACTTCAGTCCACTGACATAACCAGTGCTCATGAACACACTCAGGAGCTCCGGACTGAAAAGAATATATCTCGCTTTATGTTTACTGACAGCTGTCTCAACTCTGCCACCGGGAGGGCAGGAAGTGCTACCATTGTAGCCCAGATTTATGGTAATGGATAGGAGAAGAATGTTAGTGAAAGTAATTGTGCATAAGCCTTAGACACTTACTGTTCGCCATACTCATCGCGCTTTAACTTGCAGAAACCACAACCACCAGTAGGTTAACTTTATACTTCTCTTGTGGCTGCTTGCAGCACCGTCACGTGATGGTGACTGTTACGAGGTGCACATGCATGATCGCTGTCAGGAGGTTCTCATTATACATCAGCTTGACCGTCATGATCGTTCTTATTGTGATGATCATCAGACGAGGGGGTCTGGGAGTGTCGTCAGGCGTGGGGTGGGAGGGTGCTGGTGTCTCTCGGAGCATCTTATACCCGGCCTCCTCAGACGACCGGCCGCCCGCCAGTACGTTCTTGAATGGATCTCCCCCTTCCCCCGCCCCCCTCCGACTATGCTTCCCCTTCAGGGTTTTGCCCTCCCCCTTCTCCCTCCCCTCAGCTCTGGGGTGTTTCCATAGCAACGCCTCGCGCCGCCGCCGCTTACAGCGCCAATGGCCACCAGGGTTTACTCCTGTATTTGTCAGGGTTAATATGGCTCCGCACATTGTTAGCTGTCGATTATTATTCCTAAACATGAGATAAGAATGTCAAGTTTAGTCTGTGGCTTGTTGGTGGTTGTAATACAGAGTGAGTGTTGGTGAGTGTGTAGGATGTGTGTGGGAGCAGCGGTGGTGGCGGGAGTGTGGGAGTAGCGGCCGGCCGGGCTGCGGCAGTGGCGCTCGTGTTGTGACGGGTGCGGAGGTGTCTGCTACTACTGCTGAGCCGCCCCTCGAGGCCCACCCTTCTGGTGGCTACCATGTCCTACTCTTCTCCTCCTGCCCATTGATGGCCTGAGTCTCCCGCCTCAGAGCCTCCACCACCCACACAACCTTTAGCCCCGAGGCACTGGTACCAGCTGACCACGGTGCAGGGACTCTGCCGGAGGGACAAGTTGGACTCTGCCACGCTGATACTGACAGTTTAAGAACGTTGGTGTACGTTGTGTAGTATCAGGTGTACCTCCCCAGGTGGCTGAGCACGTGGGACTTATAATAACCCGTTCTGTCGCAGTGAAGGACAGCTATTGGACAGGAGGGAACGAACCTCCTGTATCCTACATAACTTGTGACTGAAGTATGAGCATTGTTGCCCAACTTGTTAACTTTCACAAATGAATATATATATATATATATATATATATATATATATATATATATATATATATATATATATATATATATATATATTGAGGCCTTACTGTTGTTTGTGTTAATAGTGATCAGTAGAGTGACAGTGAAAAGAACGGTAGTCGGGAGCGCATATATCATTAGTTAAACGACAGTGCCATGTGTGATCGCTGACGAGAACGGCAAGTTTGACATTTGTGTAATGAGAATACGGCAGAAGGAGACCAATTTCATGTGTGTGGCGTGCCGTGCCACACTCACTTGCGAGAACTTCCAAGACGCGTTGTCGAGGGTTCAGTGTTAAGACGGAATTTGTTAACAAAGTTTATATCCTCCTTGAGGCATGAGTGTACGACCTGTGGGCACGACGTTTTGACCCGTGAGTGTGATGTCCTGACCTTAGACCTAACCTCTAATGGTTAGGTCAGAGTTCACGCCATTATATTCATGGGTTTTAGTGTCGTACCGTCATGCTTCAGAAATTACTTTCTTTGCATGTTCATAATGTGTTTGCAACAATTATATTCGATTGAATTTATCTGAAAGAGTTTACAACACTGGTGGGGTGGGAACATTTACCTTATATTTCCGTGTATTGTCCCCTCACACAACACATCTCATCCTTTACCGGCACAACTCTCATATAACTCTTAGTTATCCCCATTATCTTCCTACTTCTCGTACCATAATCCCCATCATACACCCACCCCGTACTTACACGAGCCATTCTACCTCCACTGCATATCTTCACTGGCCTTAGACACTTACCCCCATACCAGCATCTAACCATTTTACATCCCACTTTATCTTCACAGGAAATATTTCAGCCAACCTATAATTTCACTGGCCATTCCGCTCTTACCCTGTATCTCCACAGACCATTCTACACCTAACTTATATTATCACTGGCCACACCACTCGCACGCCACCCATCGTCACCACTCTCAAACCACCCATTCAACACTCACGCCACTTATTGCCCATTCTCCACACCTTGTACTTTCACTGGCCATTCTGCACCCACCCCATACCTACATTACCCATTCTACACCCACTTACATTGTCCATTCTGCATCCACTTAAGTCCGTCATAAGCCAACCTACCCTCAAGTTAATCCATATCATATCCTATGGTTGGTGTTGAGCTGGTTTGGGATTCAGCGGTCTGCAATAACATGTGGAGGGGTAGGTGGGGGAGACGACCTAGCCACATGCTGTGTGACACAATTCGCATCAGATCATTGCCACACCCCCACTTTCCCCGACTCACCATGAGGCCGCTGGCCGTGCACCACCACTCCCATGTGAAAATTTCAGTGCTCAGCTTTCTCCATATACACTAGACAAATTTTCTCGCACTTTCTAGCAGCGGCAGTACTGTGGAGTGTGTGGGATATATATTTTTGGTATATATTCTCTCTCTCTCTCTCTCTCTCTCTCTCTCTCTCTCTCTCTCTCTCTCTCTCTCTCTCTCTCTCTCTCTCATCCTCGGGCAAACTGTTGAGAAAAATGGCTGCGGAACATAGTGAGGAGGGTATATTGTTATGCCATCTGGATGCTTCCTCGAGTTTTCTTACTTTTCTTACAGCTCTTGGCAAAGTTTGGCCGTCCGTATTTTAATGTAAGACATCGCCAGTCCTCATAGCAACGTAGGCCTTCTGCCTATTTCAGTAATCAAATAACCGTAATTTTTTTAATTTTCCAAAAGAAGGAACAGAGAAGGGAGCAAGGTGAGGATATTCCCTCTAAGGCCCAGTCCTCTGTTCTTAACGCTACCTCGCTAATGCGGGAAATGGCGAATAGTATGAAAGAAAGAAAAGATATATATATATATATATATATATATATATATATATATATATATATATATATATATATATATATATGAAATACCCCAGGAATTCTTATGAAAAATGCTTTAAGGCAACTTGCAGTCGCAGGGAAATGTTGGACACCTTTTGAAGTGAAAAGTTCTAAGAGGAGACCGTATTCCTAACTGGAACAGCCTCGCCATGGTGACCTTTCACTCGCTTTGTAACCCCGTGTAGGCGGACTCCGGTACAACACACACACACACACACACACACACACACACATATATATATATATATATATATATATATATATATATATATTGTTGGAACCACTATTCCTTCAAACATAGCCATTTTTGCTTTCGGAGATAATGTTCTCGACTTCCACACATTCTTCAAGGCTCCCAGGATTTTCGCCCCCTCCCCCACCCTATGATTCACTTCCGCTTCCATGGTTCCATCCGCTGCCAGGTCCACTCCCAGATATCTAAACACTTTACTTCCTCCAGTTTTTCTCCATTCAAACTTACCTCCCAATTGACTTGACCCTCAACCCTACTGTACCTAATAACCTTGCTCTTATTCACATTTACTCTTAACTTTCTTCTTTCACACACTTTACCAAACTCAGTCACCAGCTTCTGCAGTTTCTCACATGAATCAGCCACCAGCGCTGTATCATCAGCGAACAGCAACCGACTCACTTCCCAAGCTCTCTCATCCCCAACAGACTGCATACTTGTTCCAACAATGTTGTATGGTTGCGAGGCGTGGGCTATGGATAGAGTAGTGCGCAGGAGGGATGGATGTGCTGGAAATGAGATGTTTGAGGACAGTATGTGGTGTGAGGTGGTTTGATCGAGTAAGTAATGTAAGGGTAAGAGAGATGTGTGGAAATAAAAAGAGCGTGGTTGAGAGAGCAGAAGAGGGTGTTTTGAAATGGTTTGGGCACATGGAGAGAATGAGTGAGGAAAGATTGACCAAGAGGATATATGTGTCGGAGGTGGTGGGAACGAGGAGAAGTGGGAGACCAAATTGGAGGTGGAAAGATGGAGTGAAAAAGATTTTGTGTGATCGGGGCCTGAACATGCAGGAGGGTGAAAGGCGGGCAGGGAATAAGAGTGAATTGGATCGATGTGGTATACCGGGGTCGACGTGCTGTCAATGGATTGAATCAGGGCATGTGAAGCGTCTGGGGTAAACCATGGAAAGTTGTGTGTGGCCTGGATGTGGAAAGGGAGCTGTGGTTTCGGGCATTATTGCATGCTAGCTAGAGACTGTGTAAACGAATAGGGTCTTTGTTGTCTTTTCCTAGCGCTATCTCGCACACATGAGGGGGAGGGGGATTTTATTCCATGTGTGGCGAGGTGGCGATGGGAATGAATAAAGGCAGACAGTGAGAATTGTGTGCATGTGTATATATGTATTTGTCTGTGTGTGTATATATATGTGTACATTGAGATGTATGGGTATGTATATTTGCGTGTGTGGACGTGTATGTATATGCATGTGTATGGGTGTGGGTTGGGCCATTTCTTTCGTCTGTTTCCTTGCGCTACCTCGCAAACGCGGGAGACAGGGACAAAACAAAAATAATAAGTAAAAAATAAAATTTATGTATATATATATATATATATATATATATATATATATATATATATATATATATATATATATATATATATTGTGTGTGTGTGTGTGTGTGTGTGTGTGTGTATGCATGTAAATATGTGGCTGATTCCTCCGCCGTCGCTACTTGGAGGAGAGTTATTGATTTGTTGTTTTGTTGTTGGTGTAGGCGGGGATATGTGTGTGCTGTGGGTGAATTTCTACCTTGGATGTCTGGTGTTGGTTATCACATGTTTTGTGTGTGGTGTAACTGACTAATCAGGAACCATTGAAGATGACGTCACGAACTATAAATATGTTGGCCTGACCTTTGACTTAACCCTTTAAAGTCAGGGCAAAATCATAACCAAGGGTCGAGTCATCGTTATCTAAGGTCGTTACCGTCTCGCTGAGGAGTTTACCGTCGGGCTTGAAGGGTCGAATTATCTGGCTCAAAGGTCGTTACCGTCGTGCACTATGGTCGTACCGTCGTGTTTGAGGGTTTGAACGTCATGTTCAAGGGTTATACCGTCCTGTTCAGACGTCGCACCGTCTTGTTCATGGGTCGAATTATGTTGACTGAGGTTTGCCAAGGGTCGCACTGTCGTGCTCAAGAATCGTGCCATCGTGTTCAAGGAGTGTAACGTCTTGCACAAAGATGGCACCATCTTTCTGTAGGGGTTAACTGACGGCGTAAATATTCGAGTTGGCGGCCACCTTTTTCAGTTGGTCTTTCGTGAGTTGTCTTGCAAATGTAACCAGTTCCTTTGTAATTCTCTCCCTAATCTTCATGTAACTTTGTTTCTGTTGATTTAACTTTTTAGATTTTTTTCATCTTTGTGAACGAATGTTTTTATAGGGGGGGGGGGGGCGTAGATTGGATTTTCAAGATAATGTTTGGCTGATGTGATCAGACTAGATATATCGAGTGGTACTCTCAGTGTCCAGCATGACGGGGCGTTGTATATGTGATAATTTAGAAGCTCCCAGGCTAGCCTGGCTGCCTGGTAGATCTTCGCTCTCCAGTCCAACCTGACAGATGAAGGTTGTTACCTCCTCGACCCAGGCTGGCCAGCTGCTGGCTGCTCCCCGGTGGGGCTGGGCAAACCCTCTGTAATACTTGGTGATGACCTAATCAGATGTTGCATGTGGATCTAAGGCAAGATTACTCTTGTACGTATAGCCTTACCTCTAGTCGTCTTGATACTAAGGTTCATCTTAGTCTCTAACACTCGTCCTGAAGGAGTAAATGTGTATTTTTTCCCCCTCCATACATACAAGTTGGTAGAGATTGAAATATCTGATAATGACTTATGTGATCAGTTGCCATTTGGTGAGTTTAGTGAGGAAATAATTAGTTGACGGGATATATACAAAGAGCAGGACTTGAGGGTTGAAGGTGTTGCATATTGTATGGAAGTATCCACAAAAATGACAAAGTTGCGAAGACATTGAGTATGGAGAAATCTGGAGTGAAGGTCGGAGGCTCAGGAATGTAAGCCAGAGTTCGAGGTAGACAATGGTGCGTGAACCTTAACACCGCTGAAATGGGAACAGCGTGTAGCTGTGCGAAGGACAGCTCGAGTGACTCTCCTGCCACGGACAAGGCTAACGGACATGTCCACGAGAATGGTGCCGAGAACGGCCCTGTGAACGGTCCGGTGAATGGCCACATTAGGGAGAGTATAAGCGAGGTGAAGGAAGAAACAGCTGGCGTGAGTGCGACAGACGGAACTGGAGGGAGTGAGAAAGGGACGAGAGAGGCGGATGGGTTGCAAGGTGGAGACAAGGTGAAGAATAACAGGGAGGCTCATGCCGCCGCTCACGCCCACCAAGGAGCTTTAGCCACACCTCCTACCCGCTCCCCACCCTCAGCCTCGCCTCCAGCTGGCCTTCAGAACGGTCATGTCTCAGAAGAAGGTAGGTCTTTGCCTCTCATATCCTCGGGTACTGTTTTCCTGGTAGTGGTCGTAGTATGACATTGAAACTAGTTATATTTTCTGCTCGTAGGAATGAAAGATTACATAAAAACAATTCACAATACGCGAATCTAAAAATATCCAGGTGTATTCGAATCTAAAAATACCTAGATATAAAAACAACGTCCCAGGATTTTTAGCCGAGGATGGTTTGGGTTTGAGAAGGCTCATATTGACTTGCCTTCATGGCGGAGGAAAGACTCGAGGAGAAAACTCTCTCTCTCGATGACCAGGGTGTACGTCGATGATTGATTGCTCGGCCCACTGTGATGGGTGGCTTTTCACTTTCGTTTGCCGAGTTCTTCCTCTCTCTAGGTTGGTGGATGATTACTTAGTGCAACTGGGTCTGTGGTCGCCCATTAAGGGTGAGTAGGTTGGGACGCCCAATATAGGTTGGTGGATGGCCACCCAGCCCAGGTTGGTGAAACAGTTGTCTCGGAAAAAAGAATGTTGCTCATTTGGATACACACATTTGCTGATGGTCCGTCCTGGGCGGGTGGGGGAGGGACGGGTGGTATTCATAGTCGTCGGGCACAAAATTTCCTCCGGGCCAGTCGACTTTTACCACCATGTTTATCTTTTTCTAAAAGCTGGGTAAAAGCATCACTGTGTTTATCTTCGTGGATGACTTGCGTAGTTTGTTTAGGTGTAGCTGTGTGTGGATAGTGCTGCTGTTATGTTCGTGTGGTTATCGTAGTTTCAGAATCCGACTCTTGTACTAAGGGTCGAACTTTACTCAACTTGTACAGAAAAAAATACGTTTTCGACGGCGACTGTTGTCTGAAGGATTCATGCGGTAAGACTAGTGTGGCATCATAAAAGGGGATGATCCCAGCAAGACCAGCTGTGTGCCGCACTTGTGGCAGGGGCAGGCTGGTCGTAAAGGTAGATGTTACCACCTTCCTTTGAGTTAGGAGGGTTATGGTAGCGGGAAGACGTCTTGCTTGGCTAACGGGAGTTGGGTGGGTAGAGGAACCTCTTTTCCATATTCTTCACGGTAAGGGGATGGTGCACTGACTAAATGTTTTACGTGGATGTTGCCATAATTTGGAGTAAAACTGAGAGAGAATAAACCACTGGTCACTTGAAGGTTAGGGAAATCTCTTCAATTGGAGCTGTATACGGGTCATGGTGAAATAGTACAGATCACTCGGCACAAGTCTCTGGTTATACCCAACATACTTGACACAACTCTGCTCTACAGGGATTCTCCGTGCATAGAACTATATATTGATTTCTGGATATTGTACTGATGAGGAACTCTGATGCACTGAAATATCTGCTGCTGGTGTGGATAGGATGGAAGTAGTCATGTTCCGGGGGTGAGCATTAGTGAGTATTTAGTGCACCTCTGGTTCAGAGTAGGTCCGAAGTAGCTGAGCATGAGCCCTTATATGAGACAAGGTTCCCACGCTCAGCGGAGACTCGGCGGCTCTGATTGATCAGGTTTTAGATGAAGATTAAAGTTACTTTATCCAGTCCACTGGAAATGTATGTTATCTAAGTGTGTAGCAACGAAATAGAACTTGCAGGACATACAAGAGTTACTGGGTAGTAGTCTTTCTGCCTTACCACCAGGTATAAGTACATGATGGTAATAATATTAGAAATAATAATAGAAATAATGAATACCAATAATAATAACTGATGATTTTTAGACATTTAAGATGAACACAAAACAGTGTGCATACAGATATGTAATACAACAACCTATCCTGTTCAGTTGGTGGGCTCTTATGAAAAGTTTGGTATCACTCTTCACCGTACAGTTTGGTATCACTCTTCATCGTACAGTATGGTATCGCTCTTCACCGTACAGTTTGGTATCGCTCTTCACCGTACAGTTTGGTATCGCTCTTTACCGTACAATTTGGTATCGCTCTTCACCGTACAGTTTGGTATCGCTCTTTACCGTACAGTTTGGTATCACTCTTCACCGTACAGTTTGGTATCGCTCTTCACCGTACAGTTTGGTATCGCTCTTTACCGTACAATTTGGTATCGCTCTTCACCGTACAGTTTGGTATCGCTCTTTACCGTACAGTTTGGTATCACTCTTCACCGTACAGTTTGGTATCGCTCTTCACCGTACAGTTTGGTATCGCTCTTTACCGTACAGTTTGGTATCACTCTTCACCGTACAGTTTGGTATCGCTCTTCACCGTACAGTTTGGTATCGCTCTTCACCGTACAGTTTGGTATCGCTCTTCACCGTACAGTTTGGTATCGCTCTTTACCGTACAGTTTAGTGATGGTAATGTACTGTTCTTTTCGAGGCTCTTATCTATCAGCGATGTCGAATCTTTGTCAAGGCAGGTTAGTCACTGAGGGTGATGGAGGAGTGTGTGTGTCTAAGGCCAGTGTACGGTGGCGTGCAGACAGCTCACATTGCAGGTCATTTGGCGCCTCACTCACATGTGGCTTTAATTCAGAGTAACACAAGTCTTTTCTTGGGACGAGTGACTCACGGAATGTGTTTGTGTGTGTGCGTGTGTGATTACAGGGAGACAGTTTGACACTCGTGTTGCCCCGTCTACCAGCCTTGTGTATGCACATCTTTAATCCTGCCTATGTATACACACACACCGCAGCCTAAGCCAAGTACCCATTTATCGATCTGCTAAACGGAGGATGAAACCTGGATTGAGTATAGGCCGCGCTCAGGATTCAGACCCATGCAGGCCAGACCCTGGACGAACCCGTGATGACTCATGCTGAGGAACTTTAACTGTGTGTGTGTGTGTGTGTGTGTGTGCACGCTCTCGCCCCTTGCAGTGCATGTGAGAAAGTGTGTCCATGAATACCTGAGTGTGTTTCTGGGTTTCATAAGATAGATTCAAGTGTTGCACTTTGTTTTCACTGTGGCCGAAGGATGATAATTCACTCACTGAATTTTGTGGTCACGAGCCAACTTAACTGTTGAGGTACTTGCTGACCTTTAGGCACGCACAGTCCGTGATGGGTAGCCCTTCAGCCTGTGAACCGGTTGATGAGCCTCAGGGGCACACAGTGTTTGGTCAGTTTGTGGGCCACTGTACCACCTGCTGACCTACTGCTGCACATTGTTTAGTCAGCAGATGGATAACTGAAACACCTGCTGACCCTCGGGTATCCACAGTGTTTAGTCAGCAAGTGATTCAACGAGCCAATTGCTTACCCCTCAGGGACGCCCGATTGGTGGTCAGCACATAAATCTCGCGACTGGAGCCGGGTGAGGAGGTTGGATGAGGTTGCACTGGTGGCGAGCTGCTAGCAGTGGTGCCAGAGGGCGGGCGGCTTGGGCAGCTCCGGTAAAGCACGCGTGTCGTGTCATTCATTGATTGAGGCCTGGTTCAGCTGGCACGCCGCTTGCTCCTGCTCCGCCAGACTCTAGCTAGGCTTCGCTTTCTTCTTAGGCCGTCTGAATGCCACCACAACATTGGCTCTGTATACTTTGTTCATTCTGCATGATCATAGGAAGAGATTATTGATTTTGCACGAAATAGGCTTAAATCATGGCCGTATGTTGTTCAGGACAAACATAGAGCTGTTACGCGAATATGTATGGAGATTTATGGGAATCGACGTTAAATGGATTACGTTATGTTGCTGATGTACTGTTAGGTGTACTTTTACTTGAGAAAACAAACAACAGCACCTCCTATAAATTATGTGTACTAAATTTTTGTAGAATACTTAAACTTTTAATTGTGTTGATAGAAACGATTTTGACTGCCATGTTTCTTTTTCTTCGTGGTTATCATCAATTACTAGATTACGCGCACCACTGTGATATATATATATATATATATATATATATATATATATATATATATATATATATTTTTTTTTTTTTTTTTTTTTTTTTTTTTTTTTACTTTGTCGCTGTCTCCCGCGTTTGCGAGGTAGCGCAAGGAAACAGACGAAAGAAATGGCCCCACCCCCCCCCCCCCCCCCCCCCCCATACACATGTACATACACACGTCCACACACGCAAATATACATACCTACACAGCTTTCCATGGTTTACCCCATACGCTTCACATGCCTTGATTCAATCCACTGACAGCACGTCAACCCCTGTATACCACATCGCTCCAATTCACTCTATTCCTTGCCCTCCTTTCACCCTCCTGCATGTTCAGGCCCCGATCACACAAAATCTTTTTCACTCCATCTTTCCACCTCCAATTTGGTCTCCCTCTTCTCCTCGTTCCCTCCACCTCCGACACATGTATCCTCTTGGTCACTCTTTCCTCACTCATTCTCTCCATGTGCCCAAACCATTTCAAAACACCCTCTTCTGCTCTCTCAACCACGCTCTTTTTATTTCCACACATCTCTCTTACCCATACGTTACTTACTCGATCAAACCACCTCACACCACACATTGTCCTCAAACATCTCATTTCCAGCACATCCATCCTCCTGCGCACAACTCTATCCATAGCCCACGCCTCGCAACCATACAACATTGTTGGAACCACTATTCCTTCAAACATACCCATTTTTGCTTTCCGAGATAATGTTCTCGACTTCCACACATTTTTCAAGGCTCCCAAAATTTTCGCCCCCTCCCCCACCCTATGATCCACTTCCGCTTCCATGGTTCCATCCGCTGACAGATCCACTCCCAGATATCTAAAACACTTCACTTCCTCCAGTTTTTCTCCATTCAAACTCACCTCCCAATTGACTTGACCCTCAACCCTACTGTACCTAATAACCTTGCTCTTATTCACATTTACTCTTAACTTTCTTCTTCCACACACTTTACCAAACTCAGTCACCAGCTTCTGCAGTTTCTCACATGAATCAGCCACCAGCGCTGTATCATCAGCGAACAACAACTGACTCACTTCCCAAGCTCTCTCATCCCCAACAGACTTCATACTTGCCCCTCTTTCCAGGACTCTTGCATTTACCTCCCTAACAACCCCATCCATAAACAAATTAAACAACCATGGAGACATCACACACCCCTGCCGCAAACCTACATTCACTGAGAACTAATCACTTTCCTCTCTTCCTACACGTACACATGCCTTACATCCTCGATAAAAACTTTTCACTGCTTCTAACAACTTGCCTCCCACACCATATATTCTTAATACCTTCCACAGAGCATCTCTATCAACTCTATCATATGCCTTCTCCAGATCCATAAATGCTACATACAAATCCATTTGCTTTTCTAAGTATTTCTCACATACATTCTTCAAAGCAAACACCTGATCCACACATCCTCTACCACTTCTGAAACCGCACTGCTCTTCCCCAATCTGATGCTCTGTACATGCCTTCACCCCTCTCAATCAATACCCTCCCATATAATTTACCAGGAATACTCAACAAACTTATACCTCTGTAATTTGAGCACTCACTCTTATCCCCTTTGCCTTTGTACAATGGCACTATGCACGCATTCCGCCAATCCTCAGGCACCTCACCATGAGTCATACATACATTAAATAACCTTACCAACCAGTCAACAATACAGTCACCCCCTTTTTTAATATATATATATATATATATATATATATATATATATATATATATATATATATATATATATATATATGAATACTTCCCACGTACCCCCTGCGTGTCGTAGACGGCGACTGAAAGGGAACGGAGCGAGGGGCTGGAAATCCTCCTCTCTGGTTTTTTTTTTTTTTTTTTTTTTTTTTTTTTTTTCAAAAGAAGGAACAGGGAAGGGGGCCAGGTGAGGATATTCCCTCAAAGGTCCAGTCCTCTGTTCTTAACGCTACCTCGCTAACGCGGGAAATGGCGAATAGTATGAAAGAAATATATATATATATATATATATATATATATATATATATATATATATATATATATATATATATATATATATATATATATTAAAGAAGGCACCGATCATAGGCTTATGATATCCCACCTCCGTTTGGAATTATGGTGATAGACATTTTACAGATAGCACTTGACAACACGTATCTCACACCACATTATTCTAAATTCAAATTTTCATGGGGTGAACTCTTCGCGCTGTCAAAAATGACAAAAATCTTCGACGTAAGAGAAGAAAGTTATAGAGATGGGGTCCCAGTAGTGTAGAACTGTCTCCTTATGCTGTAGAAATAGGTAATTATGCAGTTTCCAGTCTCATTAACAGTATTGATTTAGAGATTGAAAACGTGTTTCACAGTTCTTATTGAAATGTGTTTTGCAAAGCCTCTAAACCTTGTCTACCACGAGGGAATAATTTCATGAATTTTGAAATCCAGTTTGATCGTGTCATGTAATTTAACAGTAATCCTCTTTACTGCAAGCCATTCAGTGTTATCAGCTTGCAATTTTATCTTTTGGGCTTAAGTATGATATGTTAAGTTAGGGACCGTTGATGGCGCGTCACCAACATGGCTGAGCAAAGTTAGGGACCGTTGATGGTGCGTCACCAACATGGCTGAGCAAAGTTAGGGACCGTTGATGGCGCGTCACGTGACCAACATGGCTGAGCCACTCTTGTCACAGCTCGCATCTCGGTCCATACAAGTTTGGTGAGGATAACTAAAAACAGCTTAGTGTGCCCAGATACTGGCTACCTTACTTTGCGTACACCTTAAGATGGTTTGAGACGTCTTTTTCTCCAGTAGCATGATTGGAAACCAAGTTGTAGTCTTGTTCCTTCGTTCAATAGGCTGTTGAAGTCACCGGTCAAATAGGTGTACGTAGCTCCCACATTCAGTCATACTTGGGCAGTGAACTAATTTGATTCTGGAGTTTCCAGCAGCCTTGCTAACTGAATCATTCTGTAATGAGATGGTAAGTTCAGACAAGGTATGGAACCAAGGCGTAGCAGGAGAATTAAGGCTCCAGGGAAGATATGAGAAAGCGTTCGAAATACTCTTTTTTCCCCCTGTTAGTTCTGATAAATATTATAACAAGACAGTCAGACGACTTGTAAGACACTTGATTACTCGGATGTATCGCCATTTACTTTTGGTGTCATATTGTACTGAACAAGATGTACACACTGTATTACAAGGCCTAAATAGAAGTACACAGGAAGTTATGGTTGTATCCAGATCTGGAATTAGTTGAAGTAATGCTAAACTTTGCATAGATTATAAACAAGTGCTTTATCAGGAAGTCTTTTTATATAGTTCTCAGAAAATATGATCAAGATGTATAGATGAGAACATTGTGATGCATCCGGGTTAGAGGTTTGGTGCGTTGATTTCTGTTTGGGAATAGCTTTTAAGAGTGTAAGTGATACACTCCAGCAGTGTTATACAACTACGGTTCGCCGGAACCCAAGTGTTCATTATCTATAAATGTAGGTCTTTTAAGCTTGGGTAATGGTTGCCCCAAATCTACCTATGAAGCATTGAAAATATGCTGAAGAAAAAAGGGGAAAAGAATGGATGGAAAAGAACGGGATTCCAGAAATGTTACATGTTGCTTGCAGGGCTCCTCGACCAGGAAAATGTTAAAACCCAGCATTACAGTGTGCCACAAGTTTACACATGAAATAATGAAAGAAAGCTTGAGTGAGGTGTCACCTCCCGCCTGGCACATTCGAATAAGGTCTTTCTGCTTTCCAGAACCACTATAAGGTTCAGGTTTATCTGTCGTAATATGCATAATCAACCGAGATCCAGGTCATTTAGTAAGAATAGGCTTTTTCAGTGAGAATGATTTTGCAAAACATGGCCATTATTATATCCTAATTGCATGTAACTGTACATGTAAACTTTCCCATGACATCAAGAATAAGGAATTACGTCTGGGATAGCAATGTTTCGGTAGACTGTAGCAAGAAGTGTGAGATCAGCTACCGAAAACTGGTCCTGCTCAACGCCATGATAATTTTCTTTCGTTCAGGGAAATACTATTAAGAATACACTATTACTGAACTGATGAATGAAAGTTAGTGGGAGAGGAAGGGAAACGGGAGGGAGGGAGGGAGGGATGGAAACAATGGGTGTAGCGAGCCGAACGCCCCGCAGCCATCACGTACGCCTGGAATGGAAGTGTCACTCGACCTCACCAACGCTGTGGTGTAATATCAACATTCTCCGCCTGCTGGGCAGACATTCTCTCCACAGTGTGGGCTTTTGTGAGGCGGATGTGGTACTTCACCTGCCTGATGTGTGTGTGGAGCTATCACACCAGTTCGGTTGCGTGTAAATTGGGTCCTTTTCGCCTATATATTTGCAGGTTGAGGCAAGTCTTTAAGTGAGGCGGGATACGTAATTTTATTGATGTTCTGGAAGATTTATATTTTAGATGGGATGAGATTCTGTTAGTCTGGGGAAGGAGGGGGTAGAGGTGCTTTATAGGTGAAGGTTTGTGTTGACATGAGGCTCCGGACATGACCCATCAAGGCTGTTACAGGCACCCAGGTGCTGCGCCGACCAGGACCCTGCCACGCCCATCCTGCTTAACAACCATGGCTTATACTCGTGTAGCTGGTTTTTGTTCCGTAGAGAACGACTGCCCGAGTGTACAGTGTCCCGGATGAATTTCTGATTCAGGGCGAATGTAAAGTATGTGGAGGGGGGGGGCAGACTGAAGAAGATGCAAGGGGGTTGAGAGTTATTGCGAGAGAATAGGAAAATAGTGTGGAAGAGAACGTGGAGTTATTGCAGAGGCATGTGTTGAAGGAGAGAGGCCGTCCCGATGGCTTATTGTCAGCCAGTCAGTGGGTGGGTCAGGGAGCACTAGTCCGCAGCTGTTCCAGTAAAAACTGGCTTGCATTTACCAGTCATGCCCTTCTCCAGTGCTTTCTTAACCCCTAGGGCACGACGGTGCCACCCATAAGCTCGACGGGTACGACCCTTGAGAACGACGGTATGACCCTCGAGCATAACGGCACGGCCCTTGAGCACGACGGTACGGCCCTTGAGTATGATGATAAGGCCTTTGACCCGACCCGCAAAAACAAGGTTAAAGGCTAGGCTATCATACGCAAGGCTCACATCCCCTTATTCAAGGGTTTAATGAGTGTTTAAGGGAAACCTCTTTGATGAGGTAAGTTTAACCGTTCATATGAAAACTTTCATCGTCGAGGAGCGAGTTTATTTACGCTGGGAGTTGGTCCCAGTTGGTTACTCATACAGTCGTGTGTTAGTCAACTGAGCACCCGATACTCACGGTGTCCTAGCCTGTTGATGGATAGCAACACGAGGGAACGTTTATAGATGATCATATGATATATTGTTGGTCCCAATTTGATAATTAACGTCCCAAGTTCAGTTTTTATGGATCGTGACTTAAGGTTATTGGTCCCAGGTTGAGGTTGATACCGACTGACGTGTGGTTATGGGGCGAGCACCTGACAACCGGTTATGTGTGTTAATGTCTCATGTTAGTGCCTCAAGTTAGGTGTTTATAGATGGTGACAAACTGTTATTGGTCCCAGCTTGACGGTTAATGTCAGCTGTTGGGTATTTACAACCAAGGACACGACGGTTATTTTATTCATGTTATGGGCTCAAGCTAATGTTTTATGTTGGATGTTTACGGGTCAGTACGTAACAGGTGTTGGTGGAGGCTGGAGAATGTGTACCAACAGTTCTGGCAGAGGACGTGAGGGTCATCGGTCCCAGCATGGTAGTGTGTGCCACACCTGTTGGCTATGAGGACCTAAGTACACCTTAACCCTTACAACACGACCCTTGAGCACGACCCTCGGGTTTGGTGGCGAGTGCTTTGACGTGACCTTTAAGGATCAGGCCAAGAGTCGCGCCATCATACTAGAGTTGTGATTTAAGAGGCCGTGTGGTGAACATTGTCTAGCACTCCTAGTATGTGCTTTGAATAATGATATGAAGCCCATTAAGTAGTGTGGCAACTGAGGTCAAGTGCTTGTTAGTATGAAGATGATAAGGATTACTCGGCAGAGGGCTGGATGCCTCTCATGGGTTACCTCATAACGAAACAGGGATGAGTGTGTTACGTGATATGTGAATATAAACGTCAGCGTCTTGAACGCTTAAAGGTTGTAGGTGTTGGTGAAAGTGTTGCGGCTCCAGCCCACGGTGTACTGCTGGTGTATATTGGTCTCCCACCAAGTCCTTTGTCCCTTGAGGTCAGTGGACGTGAGGTATATGATGACCATATGTACTCTATCGTTGTACATGGTGGAAAGGTTCCTTACCTCACCAGCCCCTGCTGGAGTGCCTGTTATTTGGCAACTCTCCTGCAGGTTATTACACTCGGGAGGTAATTGGGTTACCTGACATTATCGTCGGGTCGTTGCTTCATTACCTCGTTAAGGGGATGATCCAATTACTGGTACCAGTATAGTTAAAGCCTTAATTTCTTAACAATCCTGTCTTTCGATAAGATTTTTGTAAAGAAGCTGAAACGTAAGGAGGGTATATAGTTAATGGTTTATCTTTGTTCCAGAAGTGGAGAAGGCTAGGAATAAACACCGAAATTGCTCCAAGTGTTTTGTAAATGAAATAATTGGTTGATATATATTGTAGTCGTGTTTACCTTAATTGGTCATAAGATTGCGTCTGGGTTTAACTACATGAGTACTATCATTGGATACTTCATAAGGGTCATGTCGGAGGTTGTGTTGTCATCCTAAAGGGTCATACCGTCGTGCTGAAGAGGTTGAAACACTATAGATGATATAAGTACGTACACAGGTACGTGCATACATGTAACATTTACGTGTTAGTTTCTCATGGCGACGGCGACCCATGATCCTGTTACCTGTTGCGTAATGTCTCGTATTGAACTGTAGAATGTGGGTAAATAGATATCAGTATCATGTGCTTTATAGAGTAATTTACGGTTTTTTCCTCGTTATATTATAGTGCATCTTTCGTTGCATGGACTTGTACCAGAACCTGATCAGTCTGAGGACATTATTTTGCGAATTTATCTTTCAATTCTAGTGTAATAAAAACCATTTATTTATCAATACCCTTTTTTTTTTTTCTGACGAGCTCCTGCAGCGGAAACAGGATACATGTCTTTATTCTGGTTAAGTTTAACACGTTTGCCGAATGGGGTCGAGATGCCAGATAATGGTGACGGTAGGGGGGTAAGTGTCTTAAGGTTGGCTGGAGATGAAGCCTCGAAAATACCTCGTCTGTTGATTGCAAGGAAAAGGGTTCTAGGAGCTGAAGACTGCAAATTTTTTATTTTTCTATGTTCTCTTGGGAGTATAGTTACGGGGAAGAGAGAGCTACAATCAAAGTGGTGACGTAATGTGATGATTCATCATGTAGCAGCTGTGAACAACTGCAGCTCTCAGCTGCTGCCCGCGAAGCTCCTGTTGGGTTCACTAAGCAGTAGAGTGGGATGAAGGGCATGCTAGGTGAAGTTGCGCTACGGTTACGTGTTGAAGTGACGCCATGGTCTTCTCGTTCTCGAAATTTGTCTTAGAAAATACATGATTTTTATTCCAGGTTAATTTTCAGTTGATTGTGTCTTCGGTAATACATGATGTCTCAGGATGTTGACTCTGAAGGTGACGACGAAAAAAAATTCACGACGCCATAGAAAACGGAGTGGCGAAGTTTTTTTTTATCAGTAACTAAAATAGATGAACTTGAGTAACATTGAAAACGGGTAGACTAAGACCCTTCTTACCGTTAACTTAAGTAAATAACTTGGAGTAACGTAGAAAACGGATTAACATTTTCTTTCTCTAAACGTATTGTAGATGGATACCTTTTCTCCTCGGATTTTATTTTTAGCAGTTAAGTATTGCATAATTTTTTGTAATATTACTTATTAAAATTTTATTGAGGATGGAGGGTTTCATAATACCATGCAAATACACAGCAAATTCCAGTTAGGACAATGCTAGGCGTCGTGATGATTTTATTGGAGGTAGTTAAGGAAAAGATCACTATTTGTTTTTGAAATGAAGCGTTTCATCACATGCGACGCGTCATACGTGTTGAAATACCGGTCAGATCCCCGCCACACTTCGATGGTACATCACTGTTTATTTAGACAACTAAATAGGTAAATAGTCAACGGTTTATTGGATGTAGGTAGCCATTTGGCTGATAAATGCCCAGTTCAGGTATTACAGATAGTACAGAGCTGGAACATTGGATTGATTCCGGGTATAAGGAAACACTGAGAAGCATACAACGTATCGCATGAGTCTGGGTGGGGCTGGTATATGTTTGATGATTCATGGCTGTAAGATCTTTCATGGATTGAATGCATATGGGATGAAATAATTCATCACATCTTACTTACACAAAACACACACACACACACACACATACTTAAGAGCCCACTATAAGGGCCGTTTTGTGTCAATAATGGCACTCCGTGCACACACACCCGACATGTGCCAGTAATGGCACACTCGAGAACGGATTGTCACTGACAGTAGCCCTTGTCAAGCTTAGTCTTGACACGCACACACACACACACACACACACACACACACACACACACACACACACACACACACACACATCTGTGAGTCTCATGAGTATGAAGACTTAACCCCATGGTTACGATGACTTAAGCCATGTTACTGATGGGTTTCATTTGTACTGAAGCAGTTAGCACCACTGAGTGCATGTTGATGTGCACGCACATTTTGTGTACACATGTATTTACATACATTTGTTTTGAAGTAGCCGCTGACAGGTGTCGATGATGTGTCAGCAGCTGAGTGGCAAATGACGTCAGGATGAAGAGGACGGGCGTATGTTGTGGTGCATTGATGAGGGGCCATGGGATGGCTGGTTGACGGAAGAGAGTGGCATGTGGTAAGATGCAAGTGCATGAGTGACGGTGCTTATGTACAGTGATAGAGGTGGCTGGGTTCAAGGGTATATAGATTGATAGAAGTGGCTGAGTTCAGGAGTGCGTAGAAGGGAGAGAAGTGGCGGATTCCAGCGGTGTATGGAATGATAGAAGTGGCAGAGTGAGGCATGAGAGGAGTGAAAGGGAAAATGGGAGAGAATTAGCTACTGAGTAGAGAAGGTATGGATGGAGTGGCGGGAAGGTACAAGTGCCGCTGTAAGTGGGGAGGTTGAGTATGACCCTCAAATGCAATAGAGGTGAGGAGAAGGAGGTGGGCAACACATCCTTGTATGGTAACCAAGTTCATGACGCTGCACCTGGGGTTTCACATTAGAAACTTTCTTATTAGTTCTCACACTTAGGTTATATTCCAAGCAAATTTCGGTCTCGCATACTTTGATGGCTGGTATGTTTGAAACAATCATTTATATACCTTTGTATGCGTTTATATGGAGACAGTCAGCGAAGCTTGTAATGCATATTGGATTAAAGGGAAAACAAGATGTAGTGTGTGAGAGTAAGGATGTGTACAACTAGTGAGCGTGTTAGGTTGGGTCGGATAGGTTATTTAGCACTCGCTGAAAATCCAGTATGGTGTTCGTTGTGTGTTACTGGCTGGACGTGACACTATCCTTTGCCAATTGATATTACTGCACGTAGGAACAGTCGAGAGGGAGGGTATATTTCGGAAACATGTCGATGGATGGTAGAATGTAATGCATCTCTCTTGTAAGACCTTGTGATGACACTTGTGGTAATACTTCCTTCATGTGTATTTATTACAGTGTTGCCAGTGTATATAGTGACCATTGTTTTATCTTTTGTGGTTACAGAGTTGGTGAGCATCATGGCAGGAGAGCTGGCAGCGTTGGTGGCCCGGCTGGAGACGGCTGTGGAGAGGCTGGAGAAGGCAGGCTTGCCGGCCGCAGGGTTCAACAGGGGACAGAGCGCCGCCACCCAACCTATGGAAGGTAAGGCACGCACGCACAAACACCCACCGTCACTCCAGTACACGAGTTATGATTCCCCTTCCACACTGTCTGTCTCTGGTGACTTGCTACACTCTGTCTTCCACGTATTTGTCCATTAATATTTTTGTTACACCTTCCGTTCGTCGAAGTATGAGGGTGTTAGTGAGGCAAGATAGATATGGTTGGGATTGTCGGCCTGGGAGAGGTGCGGGGGGGGCTTGGCGTGTCATCCGCTGGAGAATAATGGTAGACGGTGTCAAGGAAACCTACCTGCGATGTAGGTAGACTATATGTATTATTAATGACAGCGCCTCGTAACATGACTGACGTGTCTATGCACCTACGCTACTGTTTCTTGAGAGGGTTTTTAAAGTTGGAGACCGTGCAGGGACGCTGTAACCCAAGCTTTTTATGTGGCGGCTTCTACCAGTGGTTTTGGTTAAGTTGGTCATTCTCCGGAAAACTGACGTTCATTACCACAGCGAGGGAGAAGTGATTGACTATGTTGAAATGTGTCGTTCATGTGATGGTGGCTGTTGGGTGGTGGAGGATGTGGTTGATGTGGGTGTGTAGTGTTGGTAATGATGGCTCTCTTGCGTTCGTGGTGTTGAAGATGGATGTTTGGTTATGGTGGTTGTACGATGTTTATGGTGGTTAAGATAATGCAAGTGTAATTTAAGTGAAGATATTAACCGATTGAGCATGACGGTACGAACTTTGGTATATTACCACGACCTTTGACCTGACCTTTCAGGGTCAGGATGAAGGTTGTGCTATAATACTCTCTGTTCGTACCATCGTGATGAGTGGCACCGTCGAGCTCATGTGGTTAGGATGTAAAGTCTCGTCCGGTGATAAGACTCATATGATAAAGGTTTATCTTTATCCTTCTTCAGTAAGTCGTTCAGTCTTCCCTTCTACAGTAAGTCGTTCAGTCTTCCCGTCTACAGTAAGTCGTTCAGTCTTCCCTTCTTCAGTAAGTCGTTCAGTCTTCCCTTCTTCAGTAAGTCGTTACCTGCTGTAAATCTTCCTCTTTTACCACTCACATTAAAGCGGTCAGTCTTAATAAACGATTCGTCAACCTTTCTCACACAGGAGAGAGTCAAGTTCGTAAACTTTGCGGCAGTTTTTTTTTTTTTTTTCTTATGTGGTCTGTGATGTTTGCGAAGGTCGGGTTGAACGTGAACGAATCAGATGCCGACCTTTTTGGGAGATTCCTCGGTGAGTCATCTCGTGAGTTTTTTGGATAGAGGAAAAAATGCAACCCATTACCTTTCGTGAATCCTCCCGACAGTAGTCTGTCATATATTGGAGTATTTCATGTAAATGACCATTGTATATTCAGCGGAGTAAATGCCCACAATATACGAGACATTAAATGCCCTCAGTATTGGAAACAAATGGAATGCCTACAGTGTTCGAAATATTAAACGTCCACAGTATACGAAACATTAAATGCCTTCGGTATTCGAAACGAATGAAGTGTCCACAGTATACGAAACATTAAATGCCCTCAGTATTAGAAACGAATGAAATGCCCACAGTATACGAGCCATTAAATGCTCTCAGTATACGAACCAAATGAAATCCCCACAGTATACGATATAGTTGTTCGCTGTTAGAGACAAGGGAAATAGAAGAGACTTATGATACAAAGGAAACAGAGTTGGCGGTGGTGTCTTGATATTAAAGTTTACCTTAATCCCATAATAGAAAATGTGCCAGCTAATTTACACGTGCTGGTGTCTCGCTGGATGATCGTAAAGATCTTCAGCTGTATACATGACATTGTTGATATTATTTGGTATATTTTCAGGGCTACCTCTGCCAGCCACTCACAGCTTACTATTGTTAATTTCACAGTAAATATAGTGGTTGGTAAGTCTTTTGCATACACAGCGGCTTTAAAAGTCACTCACAGCCTTTTAGTGTACATGACTTGAGAGTTCATTCCAGAAACTGCGTTCTCCAAACTCTTGTTTTATAATGCCACTTGTAGATAGATGTAAAAGTTACCAGGTGCACTTTCGTGTAATAATCACATCATGATGGGAAACACAAGAGAGAAATATAACAGTCAGTTGATAAACAACGAAGAGATGTAGCTAGGACGCCATTTGGTAAACGTGCGATTGTTCAAGACAAACAACAAGCGTATCATAAACTGATGTGAACAAGAAGGTGAATTATTTACAGATTTTATCATCAATAAAGTATGTGTAGACCCTGTTGCTCACCAACGTGAGGCGAAGGGTATTCGAGTACGTTGTATTCGAATAGTCATTTCCTTATTATGGGCGATCATAGCTTAGCGGTAGCGCTCCCGCCTGTTGCACAGGGGTCCCGGGTCCGATCCTGGCTGTTGGAGGTTTGTATGTTCTATGAAAGTGCGCGTTCATACGCACTTTGTTCATATATATATATATATATATATATATATATATGTATGTGTATATATATATATATATATATATATATATATATATATATATATGTATGTGTATATATATATATATATATATATATATATATATATATATATATATATATATATATATATATGTATATATATATATATATATATATATATATATATATATATATATATATATATATATATATATGTATGTATGTATTTCCAAAAAAAAACAGGAAAATTAAACACGATAAGTTTTTGCAGACACTAGATCGCGCACCACTGTAACCTCTTACATTATATATGTATGTATGTATGATGTACTTATTTTTTTACATTGTTTGTTTGGAACGCCCTCAGAAGCATCACCTTTAGGAAACCCAGTATTTGATTAGTGCATGTTGAATACATTATTTTTATATTAAAAAGAAATTTTATTTCAATTAGATGGTATCTCCTAGCTTGTTTGAGATCTGTAAATGACTTGCTGTGGTTTGAGTGTTGTTTCATCTCACGTCTTTTGTGCGGGCGGCGTTGAAGAGCCAGCACTTGGCCTAGCCTCCAGAGGACGGCGTCAGAGGTGAAGATAAACGAGGGTTTATATGCATGCTAACGAGGGGCTGGTGAGGAAGTGCAGACCCTGTCTGGCCCCCCACAGCTACGTGAGCTACCATCCTCCTCCCTATTGATGCCCACCCAGTTGCTGCACCTCCCACCCCCCCAAATCCTTCTCTCTCTCTCTCTCTCTCTCTCTCTCTCTCTCTCTCTCTCTCTCTCTCTCTCTCTCTCTCTCTCTCCCGGACATGGCAAAGGCAAAACACATCCCAATCAAAGGCCATCTTATTCGTTACTAAGGCACGTCTAGTGTGGACGTCATATCCTGGTCCTACATGATGACTGCCTGTAATGAAAGTGTTAAAGGAACTGAGACATTTGAATATACCATAAGATACATTCTAATACAAGTACCTTGGAATGATCCGAGTAGAGTCCTGGCCCTCAGGAAGAACCATAAGATACATTCTAATATAGGAAGTATATCTACGTTCTATCCTCATTGTCTTGTAATAGATTTGCTCTTGTGTATAGAGTTAATTATGTATAGGCATCGATCACGGTCAATAGTTATCACCCAGTGATGGATCTCAGTCTTGAAGATCAACTGCTACTTGTTGGAAGTCTGGGAAAAACTAAGTTTCTGAAAGATTTCTACAGCGTAACTGTGGAAGGAATCTGCAAATTCTGGAGTTGTCGATTCTTACCCAAACCTCTGGCACGTGATGGTCTCTAGGAGGCTGCATGATCCATCCAGGGTAGGAGACGCTCGGGAAGCCTGCTGCCCAGAGCTACGCCAAAATAGTATCATTGACAGATAGAGACGCACTTCCCTGGTGATGATAGACAGATTAAAGTTGAGAGGTAAGGGAGGGGGAGTTGATTAGCCGAATGGATTCTGATTAATCTCGTGTCAGTAAAGGAAGATGAAAGAATAGAAAACGCTCCACAGATGTATGAGCAGTACTTCATATGGTGTAAGCTCAATCCTCATTACAGCTTAAGGAGCTGCTCCGAAGAAAAGTACGTTTGAGACATGAACAAAATATATTTTTCAAAGCATAGTATACTGTTTCGTAGATGTTGAATTTCAAAAACAAGTAAAGAGGTTACAGTATTGCCAGTTACATTGCCAGGGGATCGAACTAGAAAATCTTAAAGAAATTACGAGGACAAGAGAATTTTTGATAAACCAACTTTGTAACATCTCATGTGATAATGTATTTACCCACGGGGGTTTGACAGAGATCCTGTGTGACCTCTGTAGTCCTTTTTGCGCAACCGTTCATGGGATGAGCATGACCAGCAGAGTAAGCCGGTTATTGTTCGTGGCAAAAACTAACTACAGAGATTTAGGGGGACTTTGGATTTTGGAAACATGCTTAAGAGATAAGGAATACAACAGAAAGTCAAGCAAGGAGTTACGGTGCAATTTAAAGCATTTTAGAAAAATGGGGGGGGGGGGGGGGACTGACTCCAGCAAGATACATTTCATGCTGTACATGAACGAAGTGGCTTATGAAAGTTGCTCTTGTAAAGCTATGATGTCTCCAGGTGCATCAGCTGTCTGTGTAGCACTGTAGTGTGTTCTGGCGGTACCTCCTCACACAGGATGTGGCCCGCTGACCAGTAAAGTCACCCCTCGGGACAAAATTAAAACTGAGTCATTGAATTTGCTTGGGTTACTTTTACACTTCCCAAAAGATGGATGTTGGCCAGGTTCATACTGAGAATAGTAACTAATGTGAAGAAGGGAGAATTGATTTTTATTTTACTAGAACTCATTTCAGCTGTTTCTACACACACGTGAATATATATCTTACAGAGTCGGGCTCTCGTGTGCTCGTGTGTTCTTGTGGAGGATTGGGAACGTTGGAATGGCATTGTTCAGTGGTAGAACAATTTTTCTCTACCGAGATAAATAAAGCTTGTTATTTGATTAATTGATGGTGTTAACAGTCCAGCTCTTCGCTTTTGTTCGACTCTTCGAACCAGAGTAAGAACTTTTCTGTTAGCCTTCGCGTCCACGTCTGTATTCTCGTACGCTTGTGCTCTCACGCTCTTTTTAAGTTTTACTTTCGAATTCAGTTTTTTACCTCTCTCTGTTGCATGTTCGTGTAATTTTATATGTAGTAAATCCAATATTGATCAGCGCTTCATCATTGTATCAAAAGTTGGTCGCCCTGACGTACATTTCGCCCTTCACAGGCGAATTTCGTAATCGATGATTACCATGTTTAAGAAAGTGCGATGCTTTTCCTTGTCCCCTTTGTTGGTTTGCAAGAATACAGGACTTTTACCTCCTGCTGCGGCATAACCAAGATCCTGTCTTGACAGACACCATTCCATGACTGCTGTAATACGAAGCCCGGATGCCAGGCCCCACAAACTTTGCACCCTCACTACATCCTTGGTCAAGATATGGCTTCCATCACTCGACGGGAGCAGCATGGTGGGGTACTCGTACTCATCGTATCATACCCATCGGAACAGATGGTTGACCGCTACTTGACCCCTTGTGAGCAGGCATTCTCTTGAGGTCGGTGCCCCAAGTGGATGTTGATCTTCAGATCAAATCTCCGCAATGAAACCATGACTTACGGCAGATTTATTAAGTCTTTCAGCCCCCTACCTCTCGTGCACCTGCTTGTGATAGCAGTCAGTGTTAGATTCAGATCCATAATAGCTACTCATGTTGCCTCCGGCAGTGTAGTGGGAGGTGGCTAGCCTAATACGGCATCGCCACACGTCCACCAGCACGCGGCCTCCCCGGGTGGGACTTACTGAGAGAGTGACGCATATGGCGTCCCTCTAGCGGAGGGGAAGGATGCCACCCCACAGTAAGCTGGGAAGTGAGGATTTGATGACAGTCATCACGTACTCACCTGCTTCCGATATTGGCTTACTGTGTTTAACAAGTACACTACCGCACGGCAGGATTTCCTTATTATGTTGTCCAAACATGGTAAAACTTTCCTCAATATGTAACCTATGAAGAATTTCAGTCATTGAGGCCTGGTCCCTTAGCTAAACCTTTCGCGCCACTGCCCACAGGATGGGTAGGAGTGCATAATGAATTAGCCGCTCGAGCGGCAAAATGTCTACGTCAGTTACAGTCGAGGGTAGTAAAGTTAACTTACTAACTAGTAAGTTTCTCAGTCGATTGGTTTACCTAAGTAGGAAACATGTTGATGGCACATGTACAGCTGAATTATCTCTGCGAGTTTAGGATTCATTGTTATAGCAACCAGGTATGTTGAGATAAACACAGACTTTACTCAAGTTTTATATCCATGGCATTTATTTGGAAAGAAGCTTATGAGACGGTTTTCTGTAAATTTGTTCCATCGCGGTAATGATTATGGTAATGACATTATTATTATTATTATTATTATTATTATTATTATTATTATTATTATTATTATTATTACCTCCATCTTATGGCCACTGTTTATACTAATCGTGCATGTGGTCTTTTACCACAGCTGAGCGGTCTTTCTCATTTTGTGCAAGGTACCTCAGGATATTCCCGTAATATTATATAATTAGATTTCGAAGTATGTGCATAGAGAGGGTTCTGATTATGGCCACGCTTGACCATTTTCGGTCTGATTGCTCTGGAGGATGACCGCAACTGTACAGTTCCGTTGTGTTCGTGGAGTATAGAAACTGTCACCCAGGTAGGCTTGAAGTCTGTCACTAAGGAGTATCGTTCCCGCCATTGCACTCTAGAAAACTCCTTCCTCCCGCAGTCTATCCAGCTTTCCAATTCTGTACTTTTGGCATATATATATATATATATATATATATATATATATATATATATATATATATATATATTTTTTTTTTTTTTTTTTGCTTTGTCGCTGTCTCCCGCGTTTGCGAGGTAGCGCAAGGAAACAGACGAAAGAAATGGCCCAACCCCCCCCCCCCCCATACACATGTATATACATACGTCCACACACGCAAATATACATACCTACACAGCTTTCCATGGTTTACCCCAGACGCTTCACATGCCTTGATTCAATCCACTGACAGCACGTCAACCCCGGTATACCACATCGCTCCAATTCACTCTATTCCTTGCCCTCCTTTCACCCTCCTGCATGTTCAGGCCCCGATCACACAAAATCTTCTTCACTCCATCTTTCCACCTCCAATTTGGTCTCCCTCTTCTCCTCGTTCCCTCCACCTCCGACACATATATCCTCTTGGTCAATCTTTCCTCACTCATTCTCTCCATGTGACCAAACCATTTCAAAACACCCTCTTCTGCTCTCTCAACCACGCTCTTTTTATTTCCACACATCTCTCTTACCCTTACGTCACTTACTCGATCAAACCACCTCACACCACACATTGTCCTCAAACATCTCATTTCCAGCACATCCATCCTCCTGCGCACCACTCTATCCATAGCCCACGCCTCGCAACCATACAACATTGTTGGAACCACTATTCCTTCAAACACCCATTTTTGCTTTCCGAGATAATGTTCTCGACTTCCACACATTCTTCAAGGCTCCCAGAATTTTCGCCCCCTCCCCCACCCTATGATCCACTTCCGCTTCCATGGTTCCATCCGCTGCCAGATCCACTCCCAGATATCTAAAACACTTTACTTCCTCCAGTTTTTCTCCATTCAAACTCACCTCCCAATTGACTTGACCCTCAACCCTACTGTACCTAATAACCTTGCTCTTATTCACATTTACTCTTAACTTTCTTCTTTCACACACTTTACCAAACTCAGTCACCAGCTTCTGCAGTTTCTCACATGAATCAGCCACCAGCGCTGTATCATCAGCGAACAACAACTGACTCACTTCCCAAGCTCTCTCATCCCCAACAGACTTCATACTTGCCCCTCTTTCCAAAACTCTTGCATTCACCTCCCTAACAACCCCATCCATAAACAAATTAAACAACCATGGAGACATCACACACCCCTGCCGCAAACCTACATTCACTGAGAACCAATCACTTTCCTCTCTTCCTACACGTACACATGCCTTACATCCTCGATAAAAACTTTTCACTGCTTCTAACAACTTGCCTCCCACACCATATATTCTTAATACCTTCCACAGAGCATCTCTATCAACTCTATCATATACCTTCTCCAGATCCATAAATGCTACATACAAATCCATTTGCTTTTCTAAGTATTTCTCACATACATTCTTCAAAGCAAACACCTGATCCACACATCCTCTACCACTTCTGAAACCACACTGCTCTTCCCCAATCTGATGCTCTGTACATGCCTTCACCCTCTCAATCAATACCCTCCCATATAATTTACCAGGAATACTCAACAAACTTATACCTCTGTAATTTGAGCACTCACTCTTATCCCCTTTGCCTTTGTACAGTGGCACTATGCACGCATTCCGCCAATCCTCAGGCACCTCACCATGAGTCCTACATACATTAAATAACCTTACCAACCAGTCAACAATAGAGTCACCCCCTTTTTTAATAAATTCCACTGCAATACCATCCAAACCTGCTGCCTTGCTGGATTTCATATTCCGCAAAGCTTTTACTACCTCTTCTCTGTTTACCAAATCATTTTCCCTAACCCTCTCACTTTGCACACCACCTCGACCAAAACACCCTATATCTGCCACTCTATCATCAAACACATTCAACAAACCTTCAAAATACTCACTCCATCTCCTTCTCACATCACCACTACTTGTTATCACCTCCCCATTTGCGCCCTTCACTGAAGTTCCCATTTGCTCCCTTGTCTTACGCACTTTATTTACCTCCTTCCAGAACATCTTTTTATTCTCCCTAAAATTTAATGATACTCTCTCACCCCAACTCTCATTTGCCCTTTTTTTCACCTCTTGCACCTTTCTCTTGACCTCCTGTCTCTTTCTTTTATACATCTCCCACTCAATTGCATTTTTTCCCTGCAAAAATCGTCCAAATGCCTCTCTCTTCTCTTTCACTAATACTCTTACTTCTTCATCCCACCACTCACTACCCTTTCTAATCAACCCATCTCCCACTCTTCTCATGCCACAAGCATCTTTTGCGCAATCCATCACTGATTCCCTAAATTCATCCCATTCCTCCCCCACTCCCCTTACTTCCATTGTTCTCACCTTTTTCCATTCTGTACTCAGTCTCTCCTGGTACTTCCTCACACAAGTCTCCTTCCCAAGCTCACTTACTCTCACCACCCTCTTCACCCCAACATTCACTCTTCTTTTCTGAAAACCCATACAAATCTTCACCTTAGCCTCCACAAGATAATGATCAGACATCCCTCCAGTTGCACCTCTCAGCACATTAACATCCAAAAGTCTCTCTTTCGCGCGCCTGTCAATTAACACGTAATCCAATAACGCTCTCTGGCCATCTCTCCTACTTACATAAGTATACTTATGTATATCTCGCCTTTTAAACCAGGTATTCCCAATCATCAGTCCTTTTTCAGCACATAAATCTACAAGCTCTTCACCATTTCCATTTACAACACTGAACACCCCATGTATACCAATTATTCCCTCAACTGCCACATTATTCACCTTTGCATTCAAATCACCCATCACTATAACCCGGTCTCGTGCATCAAAACCACTAACACACTCATTCAGCTGCTCCCAAAACACTTGCCTCTCGTGATCTTTCTTCTCATGCCCAGGTGCATATGCACCAATAATCACCCATATATATATATATATATATATATATATATATATATATATATATATATATATATATTATATATATATATATATATATATATATATATATATATATATATATATATATATATGAGCAAGGTTATTAGGCACAATAGGATTGAGAGACAAGTTATTTGGGATGTAAATTTAAATGGAGAAAAATTGGAGGAAATGAAGTGTTTTAGATATCTGGGAGTGGACTTGGCAGCGCATGGAAGCGGATGTGAGTCACAGGGCGAAGGTTCTGGGAGCGATGAAGAATGTGTGAAAGGAGAGAACATTATGTCGTAGAGCAAAAGATGGGTATGTTTGAAGGAATAGTGGTTCCAACAACATTATATGGTTGCGAGGCATGAGCTATAGATAGGGTTGTACGGAGGAGGGTAGATGTGTTGGAAATGAAATGTTTGAGGACAGTATGTGGTGTGAGGTGGTTTGATCGTGTAAGTAATGAAAGGGCAAGAGAGATGTGTGGAAATAAAAAGAGTATGGTTGAGAGAGCAGGCTTGTTGAAATGGTTTGAACATACGGACAGAATGAATGAGGAAAGGTTGACAGAGAGGATATACGTGTTAGAAGTGGAGGGAACAAGGAGATGCGGGAGACCAAATTGGAGGTGGAAGGATGGAGTGAAAAAGATTTTGAGCGATCGGGGCATGAACATACAGGAGGGTGAGGCGTGCAAGGAATAGAGTGAATTGGAACGATGTGGTATACCGGCGTCAACGTACTGTTAGTGGACTGAACCAGGGCATGTGAAACGTCTGGAGAAAACCATGGAAAGTTCTGTGGAGCCTGGATGTGGAAAGGAAGCTGTGGTTTCGGTGCATTACACATGACAGCTAGAGAGCGAGTGCGAACGAATGTGGTCTTTTTTGTCTGTTTACCTGGCGCTACCTCGCTGAAGCAGGTGTTAGCGATGCTGTTTCCTGAGTGGCAGGGTAGCGCCAGGATGGATGAATGCAAGCAAGTATGAATATGTTCATGTATATATATATGTATATGTTTGTGTATGTGTATATATATGTACGTATATGTTAGAAAGGATCACAATTTTGCGCGTAATCAAGTATATTCCTCTGAGTCCACGGGGAAAATGAAACACAAATTCCAGTGTGTGTGTGTGTGTGTGTGTGTGTGTGTGTGTGTGTGAAGTGCTGACGCGGAAAGCGGCGATTAAGTTCAATATATATATATATATATATATATATATATATATATATATATATATATATATATATATATATATGTGTGTGTGTGTGTGTGCTTATGATGATAGAGTGGCAGATATAGGTGTTTTGGTCGAGGTGGTGTGCAAAGTGAGAGGGTTAGGGAAAATGGTTTGGTAAACAGAGAAGAGATAGTAAAAGCTTTGCGGAATATGAAAGCCGGCAAGGCAGCAGGTTTGGATGGTATTGCAGTGGAATTTATTAAAAAGGGGGGTGACTGTATTGTTGACTGGTTGGTAAGGTTATTTAATGTATGTATGATTCATGGTGAGGTGCCTGAGCATTGGCGGAATGCTTGCATAGTGCCATTGTACAAAGGCAAAGGGGATAAGAGTGAGTGCTCAAATTACAGAGGTATAAGTTTGTTGAGTATTCCTGGTAAATTATATGGGAGGGTGTTGATTGAGAGGGTGAAGGCATGTACAGAGCATCAGATTGGGGAAGAGCAGTGTGGTTTCAGAAGTGGTAGAGGATGTGTGGATCAGGTGTTTGCTTTGAAGAATGTATGTGAGAAATACTTAGAAAAGCAAATGGATTTGTATGTAGCATTTATAGATCTGGAGAAGGCATATGATAGAGTTGATAGAGATGCTCTGTGTAAGGTATTAAGAATATATGGTGTGGGAGGCAAGTTGTTAGAAGCAGTGAAAAGTTTTTATCGAGGATGTAAGGCATGTGTACTTGTAGGAAGAGAAGAAAGTGATTGGTTCTCAGTGAATGTCGGTTTGCGGCAGGGGTGTGTGATGTCTCCATGGTTGTTTAATTTGTTTATGGATGGGGTTGTTAGGGAGGTGAATGCAAGAGTTTTTGAAAGAGGGGCAAGTATGCAGTCTGTTGTGGATGAGAGAGCTTGGGAAGTGAGTCAGTTGTTGTTCGCTGATGATACAACGCTGTTGGCTGATTCATGTGAGAAACTGCAGAAGCTGGTGACTGAGTTTGGTAAAGTGTGTGAAAGAATAAAGTTAAGAGTAGGTGTGAATAAGAGCAAGGTTATTAGGTACAGTAGGGTTGAGGGTCAAGGCAATTGGGAGGTAAGTTTGAATGGAGAAAAACTGGAGGAAGTGAAGTGTTTTAGATATCTGGGAGTGGATCTGGCAGCGGATGGAACCATGGAAGCGGAAGTGAATCATAGGATGGGGGAGGGGGCGAAAATCCTGGGAGCCTTGAAGAATGTGTGGAAGTCGAGAACATTATCTCGGAAAGCAAAAATGGGTATGTTTGAAGGAATAGTGGTTCCAACAATGTTGTATGGTTGCGAGGCGTAGGCTATGGATAGAGTTGTGCGGAGGAGGGTGGATGTGCTGGAAATGAGATGTTTGAGGACAATATGTGGTGTGATGTGGTTTGATCGAGTAAGTAATGTAAGGGTAAGAGAGATGTGTGGAAATAAAAAGAGCGTGGTTGAGAGAGCAGAAGAGGGTGTTTTGAAATGGTTTGGGCACATGGAGAGAATGAGTGAGTTAAGATTGACCAAGAGGATATATGTGTCGGGGGTGGAGGGAACGAGGAGAAGTGGGAGACCAAATTGGAGGTGGAAAGATGGAGTGAAAAAGATTTTGAGTGATCGGGGCCTGAACATGCAGGAGGGTGAAATGCGGGCAAGGAATAGTGAATTGGACCGATGTGGTATACCGGGTCCACGTGCTTGAATCAGGGCATGTAAAGCGTCTGGGGTAAACCATGGAAAGTTGTGTGGGGCCTGAATATGGAAAGGGAGCTGTGGTTTCGGGCATTATTACATGATAGCTAGAGACTGAGTGTGAACGAATGTGGCCTTTGTTGTCTTTTCCTAGCGCTACCTCGCACACATGAGGGGGGGAGGGGGATGTTATTCTATGTGTGGCGAGGTGGCGATGGGAATAAATAAAGGCAGACAGTATGAATTATGTACATGTGTATATATGTATGTGTCTGTGTGTGTATATATATGTGTACATTGAGATGTATAGGTATGTATATTTGAGTGTGTGGACGTGTATGTATATACATGTGTATGGGGGTGGGTTGGGCCATTTCTGTCGTCTGTTTCCTTGCGCTACCTCGCAAACGCGGGAGACAGCGACAAAGCAAAACAAAAAAGAAATATAATATATATACATATATATATATATATATATATATATATATATATATATATATATATATATATATATATATATATACATGCAGATATGGTATGAGTTAGCATCATTACTGGTGGTGGTGATGCAGATGGCGTGCGGTCTGCCAGTTTGATAGCCTAGGCCAACCGTTATTTAGCAGCCGTACTCAGACAGGTAGGCTAGCATTGGGCTCTCTCGTCACTGTACTGGGATCCGGGACTGCTGCCTCAGTCTGCAGCATGTCAGTAATTACACTAGCTTGATGGGAGTGCATTACGTTCGTGGGTGGCCATGTGATACAAGACGAGAAGTATGCTGTACGGAGGAAGGTGGGGCTGGTGGAGTCAACGTAATGAGTTAACGGTTCTCCGGCTGTTTTGTTCTTGTGTGTGTGTGTGTATGTGTATACCTGGCAGGCAGAGTCATCCCCTGCCCCAGGCCATGCTGTGTACTCTGTGCACCACCCACCCACCCATGTCCGTAGGCCCGCTGTTGCTTCTGCTGATGAACTTCTGCCCAGTCAACAGTCCACGCTGCCACCGTCGGGTGTCGCACTGGCACGATGGTTGTACTGTTTCCACAAACTGCAACGTAATCGACAACTTAGAGTATTAATGGGGCAGTTACTCAACACAGGATACCATAAGCCTCTCGAAACTGTTGTGTTAGCAGGACTTACCAGGAATATACGTTTTTCAAGTTGTCAAGGAGGATTGATTTAAGTGTTATCTAACAAGAGGTACTCCAAGATATATATATATATACGTGTATATATATATATATGTGTACGTGTAGGAAGAGAGG
The DNA here is from genome assembly GCF_036320965.1 of Panulirus ornatus. Taxonomy (NCBI): domain Eukaryota; kingdom Metazoa; phylum Arthropoda; class Malacostraca; order Decapoda; family Palinuridae; genus Panulirus; species Panulirus ornatus. The sequence continues at coordinate 9,920,570 of NC_092271.1, read as the reverse complement.
AAAGTGATTGGTTCTCAGTGAATGTAGGTTTGCGGCAGGGGTGTGTGATGTCTCCATGGTTGTTTAATTTGTTTATGGATGGGGTTGTTAGGGAGGTAAATGCAAGAGTCCTGGAAAGAGGGGCAAGTATGAAGTCTCTTGGGGATGAGAGAGCTTGGGAAGTGAGTCAGTTGTTGTTCGCTGATGATACAGCACTGGTGGCTGATTCATGTGAGAAACTGCAGAAGCTGGTGACTGAGTTTGGTAAAGTGTGTGGAAGAAGAAAGTTAAGAGTAAATGGGAATAAGAGCAAGGTTATTAGGTACAGTAGGGGTGAGGGTCAAGTCAATTGGGAGGTGAGTTTGAATGGAGAAAAACTGGAGGAAGTGAAGTGTTTTAGATATCTGGGAGTGGATCTGGCAGCGGATGGAACCATGGAAGCGGAAGTGGATCATAGGGTGGGGGAGGGGGCGAAAATTTTGGGAGCCTTGAAAAATGTGTGGAAGTCGAGAACATTATCTCGGAAAGCAAAAATGGGTATGTTTGAAGGAATAGTGGTTCCAACAATGTTGTATGGTTGCGAGGCGTGGGCTATGGATAGAGATGTGCGCAGGAGGATGGATGTGCTGGAAATGAGATGTTTGAGGACAATGTGTGGTGTGAGGTGGTTTGATCGAGTAAGTAACGTAAGGGTAAGAGAGATGTGTGGAAATAAAAAGAGCGTGGTTGAGAGAGCAGAAGAGGGTGTTTTGAAATGGTTTGGGCACATGGAGAGAATGAGTGAGGAAAGATTGACCAAGAGGATATATGTGTCGGAGGTGGAGGGAACGAGGAGAAGAGGGAGACCAAATTGGAGGTGGAAAGATGGAGTGAAAAAGATTTTGTGTGATCGGGGCCTGAACATGCAGGAGGGTGAAAGGAGGGCAAGGAATAGAGTGAATTGGAGCCATGTGGTATACAGGGGTTGACGTGCTGTCAGTGGATTGAATCAAGGCATGTGAAGCGTCTGGGGTAAACCATGGAAAGCTGTGTAGGTATGTATATTTGCGTGTGTGGACGTGTGTATGTACATGTGTATGGGGGGGGGGGGGTTGGGCCATTTCTTTCGTCTGTTTCCTTGCGCTACCTCGCAAACGCGGGAGACAGCGACAAAGTATAAAAAAAAAAAAAAAAAAAAAAAAAAAATATATATATATATATATATATATATATATATATATACTTTGTATGTAACTGTGATCTTGGTGAAATCGTATTTTGCCACTAAGTGTGAAGAATAAAAAAGATATTGTATTTCAATAAGGTGCGTATAAAATTTTTGAGAAACTGAAGTGTATGATAGCGGAGGTGATTTGGAAAGAAGCTTATGAGATCGTTTTCTCTAAATCTGTTCCATCGCGGTAATGATCATGGTAATGATAATATGAATATTATTATTACCTCCATCTTATGGCCAGTGTTTATATAAACTAAGCGTGCATGTGGTCTTTTAACAAACAATGAAGAACAGTGTTTGTGTTGTATATCACATGAGCGGTGAATGGAGAGGCTCATTCCTTCCATTTACAGGTCTAACCATTTGTAATCGTCGTGGGGTCGGTGGTACCTTGGCTTCTATAATGAAGAGTAGCCTTGAAAACTCCCAGACGCAGAAAACGAATTCAGATGCAGGTGTGAGGTACATCAGTTTTACTGTAGCGTATCAACAAAGCTGTAAGTGGCTGGGGGTCGCGTGGGATCTCCCCTCCAGACCAGCGGTGAATAACGGACTTAATTAAGGAAGCAAGCAATGCATGTAGTGAATACTGGTGTTATTGATAGTACTAGTGGCTGGTGTTATGGATGACTGCGATGTGCGACACCTCACCATGTTCGGGTTGTAGCTTCTGCCACAGCTGGAGCAGGATTCACAAGAGCCTTAACATAGGTTAACTATCAACACTTTTAGGAGATTTAGATCCTTTTGCACATTACCAAACGTTTTTCCATTTGGAAGAAATATACTTACATGTTCACGGACAGTATACAGAACATACTATAGAGAGCCGAGGAATAACAGGATACTGGATATGTAGATTTTGTGCCTTATAATTTTCTCACATTGAAAGTAATACAGAGTGGTTGTGTCCTCTCATAATTCAATTGCTGGTATTTACTGATTGGTCATTGCTCAGTGGCGCTGCCAAATTTATGGTACATTTAAGAATTTTTTTTTTTTTTTTTTTTTTTTTTTCTCCAAAAGAAGGAACAAAGAAGAGGGCCAGGTGAGGATATTTCCTCAAAGGCCCAGTCCTCTGTTCTTAACGCTACCTCGCTGTCGCGGGAAATGGCGGATAGTATGAAAAAAAAAAAAAAAAAATATATATATATATATATATATATATATATATATATATATATATATATATATATATATATATGTTTTTTTCATGCATATTTGCCTTATCCCGCGTAAGCGAGGTAGCGTTAAGAACAGAGGAGTAAGCATTAGAGGGTATATCCTCACTTGGCCTACCTCTCTGTTCCTTCTTTTAGAAAATCATAAACGGGAGGGGAGGATTTCCAGCCCCCGCTCCCTCCCCTTTTAGTCGCCTTCTACAACGTTAGGGAATACGTAGGAAGTATTCTTTCTCCCCTATCCCCAGGGGTATATATATATATATATATATATATATATATATATATATATATATATATATATATATATATATGTCATAGTGGTGCGCATGATGTAGTATATGCAAAAAAAAAAATGAAACGATAAGTTCCCGAGTGTACTTTTATGTAATAACCACATCGTCACGGGATATACAGGAATGAGATAAAAGACGTAGAATAGTTAGTTGATATATGTGTATTTTTGCCACATAGCGTCCTAGCTACGTCTCTGCGTTGTATATCAAATGGCTGTTACATTTCTTTCTTTTATCTTTCCTGATGATGTGATTACTACACGAAAGCGCACTTGGGAACTTATTGTGTTTCATTTTCCTCGTGGACTCATATGAATATTCCAATATATATATATATATATATATATATATATATATATATATATATATATATATATATATATATATTTTATATTTATTTATTTTGCTTTGTCGCTGTCTCCCGCGTTTGCGAGGTAGCGCAAGGAAACAGACGAAAGAAATGGCCCAACCCACCCCCATATACGTGTATATACATACACGTTCACACATGCAAATATACATACCTATGAATCTCAATGTACACATATATATACACACACACACACATACATATATACCCATGCACACAATTCACACTGTCTGCCTTTATTCATTCTCATCCCCCTCACCCTCATGTGTGCGAGGTAGCGCTAGGAAAACACAACAAAGGCCCCATTCGTTCACACTCAGTCTCTAGCTGTCATGCAATAATGCCCGAAACCACAGCTCCCTTTCCACATCCAGGCCCCACACAGCTTTCCATGGTTTACCCCAGACTCTTCACATGCCCTGATTCAATCCACTGACAGCACGTCAACCCCGGTATACCACATCGATCCAATTCCCTCTATTCCTTGCCCGCCTTTCACCCTCCTGCATGTTCAGGCCCCGATCACTCAAAATCTTTTTCACTCCATCTTTCCACCTCCAATTTGGTCTCCCACTTTTCTTCGTTCCCTCCACCTCTGACACATATATCCTCTTGGTCAATCTTTCCTCACTCATTCTCTCCATGTGCCCAAACCATTTCAAAACACCCTCTTCTGCTCTCTCAACCACGCTCTTTTTATTTCCACACATCTCTCTTACCCTTACATGACTTACTCGATCAAAGCACCTCACACCACATATTGTCCTCAAACATCTCATTTCCAGCACATCCACGCTCCTGCGCACAACTCTCTCCATAGCCCACGCCTCGCAGCCATACAACATTGTTGGAACTACTAGTCCTTCAAACATACCCATTTTTGCTTTCTGAAATAATGTTCTCGACTTCCACACATTCTTCAAGGCTCCCAGGATTTTCGCCCCCTCCCCCACCCTATGATTCACTTCCGCTTCCATGGTTCCATCCGCTGCCAGATCCACTCCCAGATATCTAAAACACTTTACTTCCTCCAGTTTTTCTCCATTCAAACTTACCTCCCAATTGACTTGACCCTCAACCCTAATGTACCTAATAACCTTGCTCTTATTCACATTTACTCTTAACTTTCTTCTTTCACACACTTTACCAAACTCAGTCACCAGCTTCTGCAGTTTCTCACATGAATCAGCTACCAGCGCTGTATCATCAGCGAACAACAGCTGACTCACTTCCCAAGCTCTCTCATCCCCAACAGACTTCATACTTGCCCCTCTTTCCAAAACTCTTGCATTTACCTCCCTAACAACCCCATTCATAAACAAATTAAACAACCATGGAGACATCACACACCCCTGCCGCAAACCTACATTCACTGAGAACCAATCACTTTCCTCTCTTCCTACACGTACACATGCCTTACATCCTCGATAAAAACTTTTCACTGCTTCTAACCACTTGCCTCCCACACCATATATTCTTAATACCTTCCACAGAGCATCTCTATCAACTCTATCATATGAAAGCAATGCATATATATATATATATATATATATATATATATATATATATATATATGAATATATTTATTTATTTATTATACTTTGTCGCTGTCTCCCGCGTTAGCGAGGTAGCGCAAGGAAACAGACGAAAGAATGGCCCTACCCACTCACATACACATGTATATACATCCACACACGCACATATACATACCTATACATCTCAACGTATACATATATATACACACAGACATATGCATATATACACATATACATAATTCATACTGTCTGCCCTTATTCATTCTCGTCGCCACCCCGCCACACATGAATTAACAATCCCCTCCCCCCGCATGTGCGCGAGGTAGCACTAGGAAAAGACAACAAAGGCCACAGTCGTTCACACTCAGTCTCTAGCTGTCATGTATAATGCACCGAACCACAGCTCCCTTTCCACGTACAGGCCCCACAGAACTTTTCATGGGTTACCCCAGACGCTTCACATGCCCTGGTTCAATCCATTGACAGCACGTCGACCCCGGTATACCACATCGTTCTAATTCACTCTATTCCTTGCACGCTTTTCACCCTCCTGCATGTTCAGGTCCCGATCACTCAGAATCTTTTTCACTCCATGTTTCCACCTCCAATTTGGTCTCCCACTTTTCGTTCCCTCCACCTCTGACACATATGTTCTCTTTGTCAATCTTTCCTCACTCATTCCCTCCATGTGACCAAATCATTTCGAAACAACCTCTTCTGCTCTCTCAACCACACTCTTTTTATTTCCACACATCTTTCTTACCCTTTCATTACTCACTCGATCAAACCGCCTCACACCACATATTCTCCTCAAACATCTCAAATCCAGCACATCCACCCTCCTGCGCACAACTCTATCTATAGCCCACGCCTCGCAACCATATAACATTGTTAGAACCACTATTCCTTCAAACATACCCATTTTTGCTTTCCCAGATAACGCTCTCGACTTCCATACATTTTTCAACGCTCCTAGAACTTTTGCCCCCTCCCCCAACCTATGATTCACTTTCGCTTCCATGGTTCCATCCGCTGCCAAATCCACTTCCAGATATCTAAAACACTTCACTTCCTCCAGTTTTTCTCCATTCAAACTTACCTCCCAATTGACTTGCCCCTCAACCCTACTGTACCTAATAACCTTGCTCTTATTCACATTTACTCTCAGCTTTCTTCTTTCACACACTTTACCAAACTCAGTCACCAACTTTTGCAGTTTCTCACCCGAATCAGCCACCAGCGCTGTATCATCAGCGAAAAACAACTGACTCATTTTCCAAGCTCTTTCATTCACAACAGACTGCATACTTGCCTCTCTTACCAAAACTCTTGCATTTACCTCCCTAACAACCCCAATCATAAACACATTTAACAACCATAGAGACATCACACACCCCTGCCGCAAATCAACATTCACTGAGAACCATTCACTTTCCTCTCTTCCTACTCGTACACATGCCTTACATTCTCGATAAAAACTTTTCACTGCTTCTAACAACTTGCCTGTCACACCATATATTCTTAATACCTTCCACAAAGCATCTCTATCAACTATATCATATGCCTTCTCCAGATCCATAAATGCTACATACAAATCCATTTGCTTTTCTAAGTATTTCTCACATACATTGTTCAAAGCAAACACCTGATCCACACATCCTCTACCACTTCTGAAACGACATTGCTCCTCTCCAATCTGATGCTCTGTACATGCCTTCACCCTCACAATCAATACCCTCCGATATGATTTCCCAAGAATACTCACCAAACTCATACCTCTGTAATTTGAGCACTCACTTTTATCCCGTTTGCCATTGTACACTGGCACTATGCAAGCATTCCGCTAATCCTCAGGCACCTCACCATGAGTCATACATACATTAAATAACCTTACCAACCAGTCAACAATAAAGTCATCCCCTTTTTTAATAAATTCCACTGCAATACCATCCAAACCCGCTGCCTTGCCGGCTTTCATCTTCCTCAAAGCTTTACTACCTCTTCTCTGTTTACCAAATCATTCTCCCTAACCCTCTCACTTTGCACACCACCTCGACCAAAACACCCTATGTCTGCCACTCTGTCATCAAACACATTCAACAAACCTTCAAAATACTCACTCCATCTCCTTCTTACATCACCACAACTTGTTATCACCTCCCCATTAGCCCCCTTCACTGATGTTCCCATTTGTTCCCATGTCTTACGCACTTTATTTACCTCCTTCCAAAGTATCTTTTTATTCTCCCTAAAATTTAACGATACTCTTTCAGCCCAACTCTCACTTGCCCTCTTTTTCACGTCTTGCACCCTTCTCTTGACCTCCTGCCTCTTTCTTTTATACCTCTCCCAGTCATTTGCATTATTTCCCTGCAAAAATCGTCCAAATGCCCCTCTCTTCTCTTTCACTAATAATCTTACTCCTTCATCCCACCACTCACTACCCTTTCTAATCTGCCCACATCCCTCGCTTCTCATGCCACAAGCATCTTTTACACAAGCCATCACTGCTTCCCTGAATACATCCCATTCCTCCCCCACGCCCCTTACGTCCTTTGGTCTCACCTTTTTCCATTCTGTACTCAGTCTCTCCTGGTACTTCCTCACACAAGTCTCCTTCCCAAGCTTACTTACTCTCACCACTCTCTTGACCCCAACATTCTTCTTTTCTGAAAACTCTCTACAAATCTTCGCTTTCGCCTCCACAAGATAATGATCAGACATCCCTCCAGTTGGACCTCTCAGCACATTAATATCCAAAACTCTCTTTCGCGCGCCTATCAATTAACACGTAATCCAATAACGCTCTTTGGCCATCTCTCCTACTTACATACGTATACTTATGTATATCTCTTTTTAAACCAGGTATTCCCAATCATGTGCATCTCTCTTTTTATACCAGGTATTCGCAATCACCAGTCCTTTTTCAGCACATAAATCTACAAGCTCTTCACCATATCCATTTACACCACTGAACATCCAATGTACACCAGTTATTCCCTAAACTGCCACATTACTCGCCTTTGCATTCAGATCACCCATCACTATAACCCGGTCTCGTGCATCAAAACTACTAACACACTCAGTTGCTCCCAAAATATTTGCCTGTCATGATCTTTCTTCTCATGCCCAGGTGCATATGCACCAATAATCACCCATCTCTCTCCATCCACTTTCAGTTTTACCCATATCAATCTAGAGTTTACTTTCTTACACTCTATTACATACTCCCACCACTTCTGTTTCAGGAGTAGTGCTACTCCTTCCCTTGCTCTTGTCCTCTCACTAACTCCTGACTTTAATCCCAAGACATTCCCAAACCACTCTTCTCCTTTACCCTTCGTTTCACTCAGAGCCAAAACATCCAGGTTCCTTTCTTCAAACATACTACCTATCTCTCCTTTTTTCTCATCTTGGTTACATCCACACACATTTAGACACCCCAATCTAAGCCTTCGAGGAGGATGAGCACTCCCCGCGTGACTCCTTCTTCTGTTTCCCGTAAAAGGGGAAACAGAATATATATATATATATATATATATATATATATATATATATATATATATATATATATATATATATATATATTTTTTTTTTTTTCCGCTGTCTCCCGCGTTTGCGAGGTAGCGCAAGGAAACAGACGAAAGAAATGGCCCAACCCACCCCCATACACATGTATATACATACGTCCACACACGCAAATATACATACCTACACAGCTTTCCATGGTTTACCCCAAACGCTTTACAAGCCCTGATTCAATCCACTGACAGCACGTCAACCCCGGTATACCACATCGATCCAATTCACTCTATTCTTTGCCTTCCTTTCACCCTCCTGCATGTTCAGGCCCCGATCACACAAAATCTTTTCACTCCATCTTTCCATATATATATATATATATATATATATATATATATATATATATATATATATATATATATATATATATATATTCCTATGAATCCACTGGGAAAACGAAACACGATAAGTTCCCAAGTGTACTTTCGTGTAATCGACAATCGCATGTTTACCAAATGGCGTCCTAGCTTCGTCTCTTCGATGTATATCAACTGACTTATATTTCTCTCTTGTGTCTCCTCTGATGATCTGGTTATTACACGAAAGTGCCCTTAGGAACTTATCGTGTTTCATTTTCCCCGTGGACTCATAGGAATATCTTGATCACGCGCAAAATTGTGATCCTTTCAAATATATATATATATATATATATATATATATATATATATATATATATATATATATATATATATATATATATGTATATATATATATATATATATATATATATATATATATATATATATATATATATATATATATATATATCCCTGGGGATAGGGGAGAAAGAATACTTCCCACCCTTTCCTCAAGTGTCGTAGGCGACTAAAGGGGACGGGAGCGAGGGGCCAGAAACCCTCCCCTCCTTGTATTTTAACTTTCTAAAAGGGGAAACAGAAGAAGGAGTCACGTGGGGAGTGCTCATCCTCCTCGAGGGCTCATAGTGGTGTGTCTAAATGTGTGTGGATGTAACCAAGATGAGAAAAATGGAGAGATAGGTAATATGTTTGAGGAAAGGAACCTGGATGTTTTGGCTCTGAGTGAAACGAAGCTCAAGGGTAAAGGGGAAGAGTGGTTTGGGAATGTCTTGGGAGTAAAGTCAGGGGTTAGTGAGAGGACAAGAGCAAGGGAAGGAGTAGCAGTACTCCTGAAACAAGAGTTGTGGGAGTATGTGATAGAGTGTAAGAAAGTAAACTCTAGATTGATATGGGTAAAACTGAAAGTGGATGGAGAGAGAGGGGTGATTATTGGTGCATATGCACCTGGGCATGAGAAGAAAGATCATGAGAGGCAAGTGTTTTAGGAGCAGCTGAATGAGTGTGTTAGTGGTTTTGATGCACAAGACCGGGTTATAGTGATGGGCGATTTGAATGCAAAGGTGAGTAATGTGGCAGTTGAGGGAATAATTGGTATACGTGGGGTGTTCAGTGTTGTAAATGGAAATGGTGAAGAGCTTGTAGATTTATGTGCTGAAAAAGGACTGGTGATTAGGAATACCTGGTTTAAAAAGCGAGATATACATAAGTATACGTGTGTAAGTAGGAGAGATGGCCAGAGAGCGTTATTGGATTGAGTGTTAATTGGTAGGCGCGCGAAAGAGAGACTTTTGGATGTTAATGTGCTGAGAGGTGCAACTGGAGGGATGTCTGATCATTATCTTGTGGAGGAGAAGGTGAAGATTTGTAGGGGTTTTCAGAAAAGAAGAGAGAATGTTTGAGTGAAGAGGGTGGTGAGAGTAAGTGAGCTTGGAAGGAGACTTGTGTGAGGAAGTACCAGGAGAGACTAAGTACAGAATGGAAAAAGGTGAGAACAAAGGAGGTAAGGGGAGTGGGGGAGGAATGGGATGTCTTTAGGGAAGCAGTGATGGCTTGCGCAAAAGATGCTTGTGGCATGAGAAGCGTGGGAGGTGGGTTGATTAGAAAGGGTAGTGAGTGGTGGGATGAAGAAGCAAGATTATTATGAATGAGAAGAGAGGGGCATTATATCGGAAAGCAAAAATGGGTATGTTTGAAGGAATGGTGGTTCCAACAATGTTGTATGGTTGCGAGGCGTGGGCTATGGATAAAGTTGTGCGCAGGAGGGTGGATGTGCTGGAAATGAGATGTTTGAGGACAATGTGTGGTGTGAGGTGGTTTGATCGAGTAAGTAATGTAAGGGTAAGAGAGATGTGTGGACATAAAAAGAGTGTGGTTGAGAGAGCAGAAGAGGGTGTTTTGAAATGGTTTGGGCACAGGGAGAGAATGAGTGAGGAAAGATTGACCAAGAGGATATATGTGTCGGAGGTGGAGGGAACGAGGAGAAGTGGGAGACCAAATTGGAGGTGGAAAGATGGAGTGAAAAAGATTTTGAGTGATCGGGGCCTGAACATGCTGGAGGGTGAAAGGCGGGCAAGGAATAGAGTGAATTGGATTGATGTGGTATACCGGGGTTGACGTGCTGTCAGTGGATTGAGTCAGGGCATGTGAAGCGTCTGGGGTAAACCATGGAAGGTTATGTGGGGCCTGGATGTGGAAAGGGAGCTGTGGTTTCGGGCATTATTGCATGACAGCTAGAGACTGAGTGTGAACGAATGGGGCCTTTGTTGTCTTTTCTTAGCGCTACCTCGCACACATGAGGGGGGAGGGGATGGTATTCCATGTGTGGCGAGGTGGCGATGGGAATGAATAAAGGCAGACAGTGTGAATTGTGTGCATGGGTATATATGTATGTGTCTCTGTGTGTATATATATGTGTACATTGAGATGTATAGGTATGTATATTTGCGTGTGTGGACGTGTATGTATATACATGTGTATGGGGGTGGGTTAGGCCATTTCTTTCGTCTGTTTCCTTGCTCTACCTCGCAAACGCGGGAGACAGCGACAAAGCAAAATTAGTAAATGAAATAAATATTTTTTTTTTTTTTTTTTTTTTTTTGCCGCTCTCTCCCGCGTTTGCGAGGTAGCGCAAGGAAACAGACGAAAGAAATGGCCCAACCCACCCCCATACACATGTATATACATACGTCCACACACGCAAATATACATACCTACACAGCTTTCCATGGTTTACCCCAGACGCTTAACATGCCTTGATTCAATCCACTGACAGCGCGTCAACCCCGGTATACCACATCGCTCCAATTCACTCTATTCCTTGCCCTCCTTTCACCCTCCTGCATGTTCAGGCCCCGATCACACAAAATCTTTTTCACTCCATCTTTGCACCTCCAATTTGGTCTCCCTCTTCTCCTCGTTCCCTCCACCTCCGACACATATATTCTCTTGGTCAATCTTTCCTCACTCATTCTCTCCATGTGCCCGAACCATTTCAAAACACCCTCTTCTGCTCTCTCAACCACGCTCTTTTTATTTCCACACATCTCTCTTCCCTTACGTTACTTACTCGATCAAAGCACCTCACACCACATATTGTCCTCAAACATCTCATTTCCAGCACATCCATCCTCCTGCGCACAACTCTATCCATAGCCCACGTCTCGCAACCATACAACATTGTTGGAACCACTATTCCTTCAAACATACCCATTTTTGCTTTCCGAGATAATGTTCTCGACTTCCACACATTCTTCAAGGCTCCCAGGATTTTCGCCCCCCTCCCCCACCCTATGATCCACTTCCGCTTCCATGGTTCCATCCGCTGCCAGATCCACTCCCAGATATCTAAAACACTTCACTTCCTCCAGTTTTTCTCCATTCAAACTCACCTCCCAATTGACTTGACCCTCAACCCTACTGTACCTAATAACCTTGCTCTTATTCACATTTACTCTTAACTTTCTTCTTTCACACACTTTACCAAACTCAGTCACCAGCTTCTGCAGTTTCTCACATGAATCAGCCACCAGCGCTGTATCATCAGCGAACAACAACTGACTCACTTCCCAAGCTCTCTCATCCCCAACAGACTTCATACTTGCCCCTCTTTCCAAAACTCTTGCATTCACCTCCCTAACAACCCCATCCATAAACAAATTAAACAACCCTGGAGACATCACACACCCCTGCCGCAAACCTACATTCACTGAGAACCAATCACTTTCCTCTCTTCCTACACGTACACATGCCTTACATCCTCGATAAAAACTTTTCACTGCTTCTAACAACTTGCCTCCCACACCATATATTCTTAATACCTTCCACAGAGCATCTCTATCAACTCTATCATATGCCTTCTCCAGATCCATAAATGCTACATACAAATCCATTTGCTTTTCTAAGTATTTCTCACATACATTCTTCAAAGCAAACACCTGATCCACACATCCTCTACCACTTCTGAAACCACACTGCTCTTCCCCAATCTGATGCTCTGTACATGCCTTCACCCTCTCAATCAATATCCTCCCATATAATTTACCAGGAATACTCAACAACCTTATACCTCTGTAATTTGAGCACTCACTCTTATCCCCTTTGCCTTTGTACAATGGCACTATGCACGCATTCCGCCAATCCTCAGGCACCTCACCATGAGTCATACATACATTAAATAACCTTACTAACCAGTCAACAATACAGTCACCCCCTTTTTTAAGGGTAAACAGAGAAGAGGTAGTAAAAGCTTTGCGGAAGATGAAAGCCGGCAAGGCAGCAGGTTTGGATGGTATTGCAGTGGAAAATAAATAAATATATATATATATATATATATATATATATATATATACGAATAAAGTGTATATGAACGCGCACCTTCATAGAACATACAAACCTCCAACAGCCAGGATCGAACCTGGGACCCCTTGTGCAAGAGGCAGGCATGCTAACCGCTAGGCTAAGGGACTGTATAATAGGAATCAACTATTCGAAATACCAAGTACTCGAATACCCTTCGTCTCACAATGGTGAGCAACCGGGTCTATCGGTTGTTTCCGAACAGAACACATAGCCAGCAGATAGCGTTTTACCGAACCTGACTGTACAACGCGGAGTTATATGAATACGAATAAAGTGTATATGAACGCGCACCTTCATAGAACATACAAACCTCCAACAGCCAGGATCGAACCTGGGACCCCTTGTGCAAGAGGCAGGCATGCAAACCGCTAGGCTAAGGGACTGTATAATAGGAATCAACTATTCGAAATACTAAGTACTCGAATACCCTTCGTCTCACAATGGTGAGCAACGGGGTACAGTTAGGTTCGGTAAAACGCTATCAGCTGGCTGTGTGTTCTGTTCGGAAACAACCGATAGACCCCGTTGCTCACCATTGTGAGACGAAGGATATTCGAGTACTTAGTATTTCGAATAATTGTTTCCTATTATACAGTCCCTTAACCTAGCGGTTAGCATGCCTGCCTCTTGCACAAGGGGTCCCAGGTTCGATCCTGGCTGTTGGAGGTTTGTATGTTCTATGATATATATATATATATATATATATATATATATATATATATATATATATATATATATATATTATATATATATGATAATGAAGGGAGTATGATTGTCGTCAGCATAGTGTAAAGGTGATCAAAGATTGTATGTGATCCTTTGTAGCACACATTATAGTTACAAGATATAGTTCAGAGGGTATTATTATGGATTAATGGTGGATGCATTACTACTGAAGGAGTGCGTGAAAGACCAACACCCAACCATCAGCTTCAGTACCGCTATGGGATCTGCTACAAGTAGTCACCAAGATGATAACCATCATGTGCACCACCCCACAGACTCTGGCTGGTGTGGTCGCTACCGGGACCCGCCCCACCAGAGTGTCAGTGACCACAGCTATGGCCGTAGACGTGGCCACCGTCATGGCCGTCCCGGCAGCGTAAGCTTGGACGAAGAAGACAGCTCACCAGGGGATGGGTCCTCAAGTGCACGGAGCAGCAGCAGTGACTCACGGGGGTCGTGCTCTCAGTGCTCGTGCAGTGACTGTAATGCGCAGCCCACACCCCGCCCACGCCCCAGCCACTCTTCACCAACTGGGAGAAGCCACACTCCGCCACGGCTAGCTGACACTAACCTGGGTGATGAGTATAAACAGGATGTGGTGATCCGTGGACTGGGTGACCTCTGGGTGCCAGATGGTAGTATTGGCCGCCCGCAGGGACCCTGTGGCCACTCACCAGACGCTGACCGGTCGCGTTATACACTGCGTGGAGACACCCCCTGTAGCCCATCACAGATCACACATGCAACTTCCAAAACCCACGGGTCTGTCGTGCCAGATAGACGTTATGATTTACCTGAAGCAGTACAGAAGGCCCTCATTGACTCTAAAGGCACGGACATCCACAGAGGGGAGGTTGGCGTGATGGCAGGAAGCCAACAAGTTCAACGAAATCCCAGACACCGCCTCCCTCAAACTTTGCCCTCTTCTGTCTCTCACAATAATAAGCGGGGGCGTTCCAGTTCCAAACAAGAGGAGAGAAACAAGACCGATCTTGTCCAGGTTTTAGCAAGTGGGCGTCAGCACCCAGAGCACTGGGAAGAGGCTGGCCACTGCAGAGGTATGAACCGGGAGCTCACACTTTTGAGGAACCTCACAGAGCCGCGCCATTTCCATCCCCGACACCTGGGCTACTGCAGTTGGACACGCCCATGGGAACACGACCACAGTAAGTGGATGGCAGCCATTAACATTCCGTCTTTTTCCGATATTGTGTTCATAGTGTAGAATGATCAAATCTGCGCCTCGCTTGGTTCCTCTCTGTCCACTGTAAAAGACTATGCAAAATTGATTCCATGGGAAAATTAAAGTAATTTAGTTTTTGGTCACAAACATGATTTATGGATCGGCCATAGTCCCCATCCAAAAGTTGGTGGACATGATATTCGGGAGTATTGTCCGTCACACCCGTATCTGCTGTACTGCCGCTTTAGAGTTAGCTTGGCGACACTGCTGTATGTAGTGTATGGTAATAATGCTCAGTTTGGAATGATTTTTGGTTAAAATCTGATGATTTTGCCATTTGTGACTTGATACTGTATCAGGAGGCAGAGCTCAGTGGTATTGGTAACCTGATGATGCTCTTATTGTTACGTGATGGTCACATAACTAAGGTGAGTGTAGTCTGGTGATGGTGGTAGGGACGTAGGCTACTAGTGCTGCGGTAGATGGTGATGCTGTAGGTCTACTTAAACGATGATTGTTAATTATGATGATAATGACAATAGTAATGATGAAGGTTTTTCTGAATCAGTTGCAACCAAATATAGTAAGAATACACATCCGAGACATTAGGGTTGTATTAAAAAAAAGGGCGGAAAAAGAGGTTAAATGGGCAAACATCGCACAAACGTGTGGATGAAATATTGGTGACGCTCACAGTTGGGGGGGTTGTGCGAGCTCTCATGGGTTCGATGCGGTTGTGGTGCCGAACTCGGGAACGAGGGATATCAGGTGGTAGGAGGTGGCGATGGCAAGTGTGTTGTATTAGTATCTTCCTGAACTGTTGGGTGAGGGCCAAGTTATGACTGGAGACTCCGGTGTGTTGAGCACTTCTGATGGCGTAGGAGGGACCAAGGATGATCTTTCGTGTCTGTTTTTCTCTATTTTTCACGTTTTCTAGTTGCTTCTGTTTCGTGGTATATAATGTCTAATAAGACCAGGCTGGGGAGGCATAGATGAGATTGGGAAGAGTGAAAGTTGTACATATGTTCGTAAGTTCAGGCGTAAAAGTGTCTTGAGTCTCCAAAGAATTTATAGACTGCAGCTGGAAGATATGATAATGATACGAGCGTGTTTCTTCCTGGGTAGTGTATTATCCATAGTGACAATGGAGAAGCTAGGTGAATTGAACATTCTGAAGGAGGTTAAAGCCTAGGGACAAGATTGTAGGTAGGGCATGGTTGGAAGAAAGGCTGATGTGCATGACTACGGTCTTGGTACGATTGATGCTGACAGGGTTGGCGTTGGTCCAGCTCTAGAGGTTGTTCAGGATGTTGTGGAGGGCGATGTTGTCGGTGTAATGCGTGGCTGTAGCCTGACACTGATGCTGTGGGTTTTGCCCTCTGCTGTTGTGGGTGTAACCTGCTGCTGCTGGGGTGTAGCCTGATGTTGCTACTGTGGACCTAGCCTGATGGTTCTGTGCATTTAGCGTGATGCT
The DNA here is from genome assembly GCF_036320965.1 of Panulirus ornatus. Lineage (NCBI taxonomy): Eukaryota > Metazoa > Arthropoda > Malacostraca > Decapoda > Palinuridae > Panulirus > Panulirus ornatus. The sequence goes on along the minus strand of NC_092271.1, from coordinate 9,904,352 downwards.
GCAACTAGGAGTGTAGCTTGATAATGTTGCTCTGGATCTACCCTGGAGACTCTTTGGTTGTAGCCTGATGATTGGCTGCTTCATGATCTTCCAGATGAAATCGATGATGACGATAATGGTGGTCTTGTGTAATCTAATAATGATAATGGTAGGTGGGTGTAGTCTAATGATAATGGTGGTCTTGTGTAATCTAATAATGATAATGGTAGGTGGGTGTAGTCTAATGATAATGGTGGTCTTGTGTAATCTAATAATGATAATGGTAGGTGGGTGTAGTCTAATGATAATGGTGGTCTTGTGTAATCTAATAATGATAATGGTAGGTGGGTGTAGTCTAATGATAATGATGGGCGTGTGTAGTCTAATGATGATAATGGTGGGTGGGTGTAGTCTAATGATGATAATGGTGGTCTTGTGTAATCTAATAATGATAATGGTAGGTGGGTGTAGTCTAATGATAATGGTGGTCTTGTGTAATCTAATAATGATAATGGTAGGTGGGTGTAATCTAGTGATAATGATGGGTGTGTGTAGTCTAATGATGATAATGGTGGGTGGGTGTAGTCTAATGATGATAATGGTGGGTTTGTGTAGTCTAATGATGATAATGGTGGTTGGGTGTAGTCTAATGATGATAATGGTGGTCTTGTGTAATCTAATAATGATAATGGTAGGTGGGTGTAGTCTAATGATAATGATGGGTGTGTGTAGTCTAATGATGATAATGGTAGGTGGGTGTAGTCTAATGATGATAATGGTAGGTGGGTGTAGTCTAATGATGATAATGGTGGTCTTGTTTAATCTAATAATGATAATGGTAGGTGGGTGTAGTCTAATGATAATGATGGGTGTGTGTAGTCTAATGATGATAATGGTGGGTGGATGTAGTTTAATGATGATAATGGTGGTTGGGTGTAGTCTAATGATAATGGTGGGTGGGTGTAGTCTAATGATAATAATGGTAGGTGGGTGTAGTCTAATGATGATAATGGTGGGTGTGTGTAGTCTAATGATGATAATGGTGGGTGTGTAGTCTAATGATGATAATGGTAGGTGGGTGTAGTCTAATGATGATAATGGTGGGTGGGTGTAGTCTAATGATGATAATGGTAGGTGGGTGTAGTCTAATGATGATAATGGTGGGTGGGTGTAGTCTAATGATGATAACGGTAGGTGGGTGTAGTCTAATGATGGTAATGGTGGTTTTGTGTAATCTAATAATGATAATGGTAGGTGGGTGTAGTCTAATGATAATGGTGGGTGTGTGTAGTATAATAATGATGATAATGGTGGGTGTGTGTAGTATAATAATGATGATTATGGTGGGTGGATGTAGTTTATTGATGATGATAATGGTGGGTTTATGTAGTCTAATGATGATGATAAGGGTGGATGGGTGTAGTCTAATGATAATGATGGGTGTGTGTAGTCTAATGATGATAATGTGGTGGGTTTAGTCTAATGATGATAATGGTGGGTGTGTGTAGTCTAATAATGATGATAATGGTAGGTGTGTGTAGTCTAATAATGATGATTATGGTGGGTGGGTGTAGTTTATTGATGATAATGGTAGGTTTATGTAGTCTAATGATGATGATAAGGGTGGATGGGTGTAGTCTAATGATGATAATGGTGGGTGTGTGTAGTCTAATAATGATGATAATGGTGGGTGGGTGTAGTTTATTGATGATGATAATGGTGGGTTTATGTAGTCTAATGATGATGATAAGGGTGGGTGGGTGTAGTCTAATGATGATAATGGTGGGTGTGTAGTCTAATGATGATGATAATGGTGGATGGGTGTAGTTTATTGATGGTGATAATGGTGGGTGGGTGTAGTCTAATGATGATGATAATGGTGGGTGTGTATATTCTAATGATGATGATAATGGTGGGTGGGTGTAGTTTATTGATGATGATAATGGTGGGTGGGTTTAGTTTATTGATGATGATAATGGTGGGTGTATGTAGTCTAATGATGATGATAATGGTGGGTGTGTGTAGTCTAATGATGATGATAATGGTGAGGGTGTATATTTTAATGATGTTTTGGGTGTGTGTATAGTCTAATGATAATGATAATGGTCTGTGGGTGAAGTCTGTTGATGATAATGGTGGGTGTGTGTAGTCTAATGATGATAATGTTGGGTGGATATAGTTTATTGATGATGATAATGGTGGGTGTCTGTAGTCTAATGATGATGATAATGGTGGGTGTGTGTATTCTAATGATGATGATAATGGTGGGTGGGTGTAGTCTAATGATGATAATGGTGGTTGGGTGTAGTTTATTGACGATGATAATGGTGGGTGTGTGTAGTCTAACGATGATGGTAATGGTGAGTGTGTATATTCTAATGATGATATGGTGAGTGTGTGTAGTCTAATGATGATGATAATGGTGGGTGGGTGTAGTTTAGTAGTTTATTAATGATAATGGTGGGGATGTGTAGTCTAATGATAATGGTGGGTGTGCTTAGTCTAATGATGATAATGGTGGGTGTGTGTAGTCTAATGATGATGATAATGGTGGGTGGGTGTAGTCTAATGATGATAATGGTGGGTGTGTGTAGTCTAATGATGTTCATAATGGTGGCTGTGTGTATTCTAATGATGATGATAATGGTGGGTGTGTTGTCTAATGATGATGATAATGGTGGGTGGGTGTAGTTTATTGATGATTATGGTGGGTGTGTGTAGTCTAATGATGATGATAAGGTGGGTGTGTGTAGTTTATTGATGATGATAATGATGAGTGTGTGTAGTCTAATGATGCAAACTGATGAAGCTTGGTGATAATTCTCTGCTTAGCTTGTTGATGCTGCTGCTGTGGGTATAGGTTATTGATGAGGATGGTGTGGGTTTCACCCTGATGTTGAGATGTATTAGTTAGAGTAGCTATCCACTGGCGCATATACAGACTATCCTGCCTCATCGCATTGCAAGATTAGACAGTGCGGCACCTATGCAGGATAAGAATGACGACCCTAGCCAGGGTAACGTTGGTTGCAGTCGAGTTATTCTTGGTAGATGGCATTCAGTAATTTCTCTGCGTGATGATTACATTGTGACTTCAAAGCTGAGTGTGGCTGTCATGTGCCTTAGTTGATGGCAAGCTGTTAGCAATAGCATTGTTTAACATGACCCGTCATATGATTGCTGCTAGGGTACTACCAAGTTTGTATAACAACGGAAAATTTTCTTTACAGATAGTTCAGAAAGAGCGTGACCGTTCAAAAATCTCATTTTTCCCTTAAGGACAAGGTAACCTGCTAATTGTGCTTGGCTTTAGTTACACACGGTGATCATTGTGGAAAGAAGAGACGCGGTTTGTGGAGTGGGTTTTGATTGTACTGACCCTCGACACCGGATGCCATAGTGACAGTTGTGGCCTCTTACTCATGTCCTCTACCTTTTCCCGTCTTTTCTCCTCTCCTGTCTCTCTCTTACGACTCACACTTTTTCTCTTTCCCCACTCTGTACACATTTTCAGGCAAAACATGTATGACCCTATAGAAACCATGGGATTCCAAGGAAACATTTGACATTATTATAAGTTGTCATGCGTTTTATGTAAACGAGAGGCTGACGAGCAGAATATAAGCAAGTCTTATGACAGTAATTGTTCTGAAGGTGGAATACACCTTTAGGAGGGCAGTTATAGGTGTTCTCAGACTTCCCCATAGTTATGTCGTTAGGGATGCGACGAGCTGGTTACATCGGTATGTGATTATTTCAGCTGGTGTAGGTGTGTATTCCAGTGGCTTCACTCTTGCCATACTTCGATCAGCGTGATATATTTCATTGTATGTATTACCCCACAGTATATTAACATTTAGAACTGATGAGCTAATGTACGTAATATGCCTTGTGAGTTGTAGTTTCCTGAGGTCGAAGATATTGTGGCTGGTTCAGTGTGAAGTATTTAGTAAGTGGTAACTGCGGCAGCGTAGCTCAGCTGATTATGGCGAGGGCGAGGCTAGCCTGGCGTTCCAACTTCGACAAGCTGTTAGACGGTGGGGCTGTGCCTCGCTTGCTGTTTGGTGCTGTGTATCTGTGCTGTTGTGAATTTAGTTGCATACGTAAAGCTGTTTTGTAGTGCGAAGGAAGTGCAGCCATAATGTCTGGTAAGTGCGAGTAGAAAGGGGGAAGGGTAATTATGGGTTGACACTGGTGACATTTGGGTAAGGGGGGTAGGGGTTCCCAGTCGTAACCCAACCTTCGATAACATCTTCATGTGCAGCACATTAATGTCAGCTTGAAATGTTTGGTGCAAAGATTAGTTATATTATTTCAGGTCATTTAACTTTTTCATGATTTTTACATATATATTTTAATCCTCTTTAAAGCATACATTGATTTGGCGTAGGTAATGAGATGAATATCGGGCTTGGTGGAAAAGTGAGGACTAAACATGTAGAAATTTGATACTGTTTTTGACAGGTGATGTTGCAGCTGCAGCCGCCTTACATGTATATCTCCCCCTTAAAGTTCTGCCATTTGTTTTGCGATTGTGCAGAAGCAGCAGCAAAAAGTGCTTGTTTCAATTGAAAAGATAAGAAGTAGGAGATGGCAGTGTAGCTTAAACAGATGTTTGCAACATTACTCCGTTGGAATTGATTGCACTACAACCAATTGGTTATTTCATGCGGGTATTGTTCGAGCGGCGGTGACGTCATGAGTGAGTGCCTGGCCTGCTGGTAAACTTTACGTTTTGAACCTGTTGGTTCACTAATGAGATGTCTGTTTGATGAGGATGCAGACTTTGTCTGTGATGAATAAGTACTAGTAGTCATAAATATGTTAGGGACGAGTTTACATGTGTAAGGGTTGGAGTGGCTTTAACGGTGGTGAGCCCGGTGATCCGTGGGGGAGCCACCCAGGTGGCCATGACACTGGTTATGTTGATGTACACCTGCTGCATAATGCTACTCACAGCTATAACGATGTTAAATCCACACCTCTCAACTCGACTAGTAGGGATGGTTATTACATGTAGATGTATGGTGGTAGTTATAGGGTAACGAAGGAATTATAGTAATAAGGGATCGAAGAGAATATGAAGAAGGGGAGGGGAATTGCCACGGGAAAACTGCCATGTCAGGATGGTACGTGGGGCGAGGGGGCCCGATGTTCTTCGCACACAGTTTAAGAAGTCATGTACATACGTGTTTGAAGTGTTTGTGACGTTTTTATCACACGTCATCTGTTGATGTCACTCTATATATTGTATTTGTAAAGTTTGCATTATTAAGTTCCAGCTTCTTTGTAATGAAATCGTTGGTCTTTAATTAAAATTGATTCATGTAACAAATTGATTTTCTGTATCTATTATTTTCTTAATTTTCATGTGACAGATTTCTTTAAAATAAATTTGTTTTGACTTACTAATTGTGTGGTATTGACATTTGTATCTTTTAACTTGAAAATATGACTTGCTTTTTACTATCTTTTCGTTCTGCGTCTGATCCATTTCTATATCTACACGCTGATTCTTTTACTGTTTCCAAATTTTTACCAGTTATTTCTGTATTTCGCTTATTCCTGTCATATGGCCTCAACTCCTTTCCTTCTTGTCTCATTCTGAACTGCAGTTTTTCACTCGGCTTGTCTTTTCCTTAAACGTTTATTATTTTTTCACAACTTTCCTTTGTTCAACTGTGTAAGTTCGTGTTCTTTATATTTGTTGACTTCTTTGTCTTGCCTCACAGCTTACTGATCTCACATTGAAATACATAGTTTTTGAATATCATTTATTTTTTGGTTTGGCTGCTTTCTCTCGCATCTTTTCAATTTACTATTTTTGTTTACAGAGTAATTATTGAATAACATTAGTTTACCAAGAAATTTATACACACACAAACACTCTTTGGTGATAAATATCAGAGTAGCTTTCAAGTAAGTGGATGAGGAAATATTAAGCAAGCTGTCCATATCCTTCATAAAGCCAGAACTAGAACATGCCTCTCAAGTTTGGTCACCACACCTAAATATGAACAAAAGCTAATGGGGTAGGTCCAGCACAGGGCAATGACGAGTGCACCAGAATTAAGAGGGCTGAGTTACAGAGAAAGGTTAGAGACTTAGAATTTGCCCACCCTGGAAGAGACCTGATCACAACCTTTAAGTTTTTAAAATAGATCTTAGAGAGATGTAGATGCAGGGATAGAGCAATCAGAGGATAAAAGTTGCAATTAAGCCAAAAATTTGTTTAAAGAGAAGTTGAAAACTTCTACAATTGTAGTGGATGAATGGAATGACTGAAGACATGGTTGATGCAGTGCTTGCTTAAATTTGAGACATGATGGAAGAGAATGTTCAAGAGTGTAAAAATCCCTCCTCACAATGCAAATAGTTGAATACTTATAGTTCATTAAGTTAACTTGAAAACATACACTCATTTGAATATGGACTGTACCTGAACATATTTGTGGATGAAAGTAAAGAATGAGAAAGATTACATTGACGTACAAGGAGATGTAGACCTTAGACCCCAAAGTTGATCTGATACATGGTTAATGAAATTCAACCCATGTGCATGGAAAGTAGTGTGGATGGAATGTAGTGGTTGATAGAGCAGAAGAGGGTGTTTTGAAATGGTTTGGGCACATGGAGAGAATGAGTGAGGAAAGAATGACCATGAGGATATATGTGTCGGAGGTGGAGGGAACGAGGAGAAGTAGGAGACCAAATTAGAGGTGGAAAGATGGAGTGAAAAAGATTTTGTGTGATCGGGGCCTGAACATGAAGGAGGGTGAAAGGAGGGCAAGGAATAGAGTGAATTGGATCGATGTGGTATACCGGGGTTGACGTGCTGTCAGTGGGTTGAATCAGGGCATGTGAAGCGTCTGGGGTAAACCATGGAAAGCTGTGTAGGTATGTATATTTGCGTGTGTGGACGTGTATGTATATACATGTGTATGGGGGTGGGTTGGCCCATTACTTTCGTCTGTTTCCTTGCGCTACCTCGCAAACGCGGGAGACAGGCAAAAAAAAAATATATATATATATATATATATATATATATATATATATATATATATATATTTTTTTTCATACTATTCGCCATTTCCCACGATAACGAGGTAGCGTTAAGAACAGAGGACTGGGCCTTTGAGGGAATACCCTCACCTGGCCCCCTTCTCTGTTCCTTCTTTTGGAAAATTAAAATAAAAAAATGAGAGTGGAGGATTTCCAGCCCCCCGCTCCCTTCCCTTTTAGTCGCCTTCTACGACACGCAGGGAATACGTGGGAAGTATTCTTTCTCCCCTATCCCCAGGGATAATATATACATATATATATATATATATATATATGTATATATATATATATATATATATATATATATATATATATATACACATATATATACATATATATATATAATATATATATATATATATATATATATATATATATATATATATATATATATATATATATATATATATATATATATATATATATTCCCTGCGTGTCGTAGAAAGCGACTAAAAGGGGAGGGAGCGGGGGGCTGGAAATCCTCCCCTCTCAATTTTTTTTTTTTTTTAATTTTCCAAAAGAAGGAACAGATAAGGGGGCCAGGTGAGGATATTCCCTCAGTGGCCCAGTTCTCTGTTCTTAACGCTACCTCGCTAACGCGGGAAATGGCGAATAGTTTGAAAAAAAAATATATATATATATATATATATATATATATATATATATATGTATATGTATATATATATATATATATATATATATATATATATATATATATATATATATATATATATATATATATATAGGGTAGCGAGTGGTGGGATGAAGAAGTAAGATTATTAGTGAAAGAGAAGAGAGAGGCATTTGGACAATTTTTGCAGGGAAAAAATGCAATTGAGTGGGGGATGTATAAAAGAAAGAGACAGGAGGTCGAGAAAGATGCAAGAGGTGAAAAAGAGGGCAAATGAGAGTTGGGGTGAGAGAGTATCATTAAATTTTAGGGAGAATAAAAAGATGTTCTGGAAGGAGGTAAATAAAGTGCGAAAGACAAGGGAGCAAATGGGAACTTCAGTGAAGGGCACAAATGGGGAGGTGATAACAAGTAGTGGTGATGTGAGAAGGAGATGGAGTGAGTATTTTGAAGGTTTGTTGAATGTGTTTGATGATAGAGTGGCAGATATAGGGTGTTTTGGTCGAGATGGTGTGCAAAGTGAGAGGGTTAGGGAAAATTATTTGGTAAACAGAGAAGAGGTAGTAAAAGCTTTGTGGAAGATGAAAGCCGGCAAGGCAGCAGGTTTGGATGGTATTGCTGTGGAATTTATTAAAAAAGGGGGTGACTGTATTGTTGACTGGTTGGTAAGGTTATTTAATGTATGTATGACTCATGGTGAGGTGCCTGAGGATTGGAGGAATGCGTGCATAGTGCCATTGCACAAAGGTAAAGGGGATAAGAGTGAGTGCTCAAATTACAGAGGTATAAGTTTGTTGAGTATTCCTGGTAAATTATATGGGAGGGTATTGATTGAGAGGGTGAAGGCATGTAGAGAGCATCAGATTGGGGAAGAGCAGTGTGGTTTCAGAAGTGGTAGAGGATGTGTGGATCAGGTGTTTGCTTTGAAGAATGTATGTGAGAAATACTTAGAAAAGCAAATGGATTTGTATGTAGCATTTATGGATCTGGAGAAGGCATATGATAGAGTTGATAGAGATGCTCTGTGGAAGGTATTAAGAATATATGGTGTGGGAGGCAAGTTGTTAGAAGCAGTGAAAAGTTTTTATCGAGAATGTAAGGCATGTGTACGTGTAGGAAGAGAGGAAAGTGATTGGTTCTCAGTGAATATAGGTTTGCGGCAGGGGTGTGTGATGTCTCCATGGTTGTTTAATTTGTTTATGGATGGGGTTGTTAGGGAGGTGAATGCAAGAGATTTGGAAAGAGGGGCAAGTATGCAGTCTGTTGTGGATGAGAGAGCTTGGGAAGTGAGTCGGTTGTTGTTCGCTGATGATACAGCGATGTTGGCTGATTCATGTAAGAAACTGCAGAAGCTGGTGACTGAGTTTGGTAAAGTGTGTGAAAGAAGAAAGTTAAGAGTAAATGTGAATAAGAGCAAGGTTATTAGGTACAGTAGGGTTGAGGGTGAAGTAAATTGGGAGTTGAGTTTGAATGGAGAAAAGCTGGAGGAAGTAAAGTGTTTTAGATATCTGGGAGTGGATCTGGCAGCGGATGGAACCATGGAAGTGGAAGTGAATCATAGGGTGGGGAGGGGGCGAAAATTCTGGGAGCATTGAAGAATGTGTGGAAGTTGAGAACATTATCTTGGAAAGCAAAAATGGGTATGTTTGAAGGAATTAGTGGTTCCAACAATGTTTTATGGTTGCGAGGCGTGGGCTATGGATAGAGTTGTGCGCAGGAGGGTGGATGTGCTGGAAATGAGAGGTTTGAGGACAATATGTGGTGTGAGGTGGTTTGATCGAGTAAGTAATGTAAGGGTAAGAGAGATGTGTGGAAATAAAAAGAGTGTGGTTGAAAGAGCAGAAGAGGGTGTTTTGAAATGGTTTGGTCACATGGAGAGAATGAGTGAGGAAAGATTGACAAAGAGGATATATGTGTCAGAGGTGGAGGGAACGAGGAGAAGTGGGAGACCAAATTTTAGGTGGAAAGATGGAGTGAAAAAGATTTTGAGTGATCGGGGCCTGAACATGCAGGAGGGTGAAAGGCGTGCAAGGAATAGAGTGAATTGGAACGATGTGGTATACCGGGGCCGACGTATTGTCAATGGATTGAAGCAGGGCATGCGAAGCGTCTGGGGTAAACCATGGAAAGTTATGTGGGGCCTGGATGTGGAAAGGGAGCTCTGGTTTTGGTGCATTATTACATGACAGCTAGAGACTGAGTGTGAACGAATGGGGCCTTTGGTGTCTTTTCCTAGCGCTACCTTGCACACATGAGGGGGGAGGGGGATGTTATTCCATGTGTGGCAGAGTGGTGATAGGAACAAATTAGGGCAGAAAGTATGAATTATGTACATGTGTATATATGTATATGTCTGTGTGTATATATATATGTGTACATTGAGATGTATAGGTATGTATATTTGTGTGTGTGGACGTGTATGCATATACATGTGTATGTGGGCGGGTTGGGCCATTCTTTTGTCTGTTTCCTTGCGCTACCTCGCTAACGCGGGAGACAGCGACAAAGCAAAAAAAAATATATATATATATATATATATATATTCCCTGGGGATAGGGGAGAAAGAATACTTCCCACGTATTCCCTGCGTGTCGTAGAAGGCGACTAAAAGGGAAGGGAGCGGGGGGCTGGAAATCCTCCCCTCTCGTTTTTTTTTTTTTTTTTTTTTTTTTTTTTTTTTTTTTTCAAAAGAAGGAACAGAGAAGAGGTCCAGGTGAGGATATTCCCTCAAAGGCCCAGTCCTCTGTTCTTAACGCTACCTCGCTATCGCGGGAAATAGCGAATAGTATGAAAAAAAAAAAAAAAATATATATATATATATATATATATATATATATACATACGAATTAAGTGTATATGAACGCGCACCTTCATAGAACATACAAAGCACCATATATATATATATATATATATATATATATATATATATATATATATATATATATATATATATATTTTTTTTTTTTTTGCCGGTCTTCCGCGTTTGCGAGGTAGCGCAAGGAAACAGACGAAAGAAATGGCCCAACCCACCCCCATACACATGTATATACATACGTCCACACACGCAAATATACATACCTACACAGCTTTCCATGGTTTACCCCAGACGCTTCACATGCCTTGATTCAATCCACTGACAGCACGTTAACCCCGGTATACCACATTGCTCCAATTCACTCTTTTCCTTGCCCTCCTTTCACCTTCCTGCATGTTCAGGCCCCGATCACACAAAATCTTTTTCACTCCATCTTTCCACCTCCAATTTGGTCTCCCTCTTCTCCTCGTTCCCTCCACCTCCGACACATATATCCTCTTGGTCAATCTTTCCTCACTCATTCTCTCCATGTGCCCAAACCATTTCAAAACACCCCCTTCTGCTCTCTCAACCACGCTCTTTTTATTTCCACACATCTCTCTTACCCTTACGTTACTTACTCGATCAAACCACCTCACACCACACATTGTCCTCAAACATCTCATTTCCAGCACATCCATCCTCCTGCGCACCACTCTATCCATAGCCCACGCCTCGCAACCATACAACATTGTTGGAACCACTATTCCTTCAAACATACCCATTTTTGCTTTCCGAGATAATGTTCTCGACTTCCACACATTCTTCAAGGCTCCCAGAATTTTCGCCCCCTCCCCCACCCTATGATCCACTTCCGCTTCCATGGTTCCATCCGCTGCCAGATCCACTCCCACATATCTAAAACACTTCACTTCCTCCAGTTTTTCTCCATTCAAACTCACCTCCCAAATGACTTGACCCTCAACCCTACTGTACCTAATAACCTTGCTCTTATTCACATTTACTCTTAACTTTCTTCTTTCACACACTTTACCAAACTCAGTCACCAGCTTCTGCAGTTTCTCACATGAATCAGCCACCAGCGCTGTATCATCAGTGAACAACAACTGACTCGCTTCCCAAGCTCTCTCATCCCCAACAGACTTCATACTTGCCCCTCTTTCCAAAACTCTTGCATTCACCTCCCTAACAACCCCATCCATAAACAAATTAAACAACCATGGAGACATCACATACCCCTGCCGCAAACCTACATTCACTGAGAACCAATCACTTTCCTCTCTTCCTACACGTACACATGCCTTACATCCTCGATAAAAACTTTTCACTGCTTCTAACCACTTTCCTCCCACACCATATATTCTTAATACCTTCCACAGAGCATCTCTATCAACTCTATCATATGCCCTCTCCAGATCCATAAATGCTACATACAAATCCATTTGCTTTTCTAAGTATTTCTCGCATACATTCTTCAAAGCAAACACCTGATCCACACATCCTCTACCACTTCTGAAATCACACTGCTCTTCCCCAATCTGATGCTCTCTACATGCCTTCACCCTCTCAATCAATACCCTCTCATATAATTTACCAGGAATACTCAACAAACTTTTTTTTTTTTTTTTTTTTTTTTTTTTTTTTTTTTTTTTTTTTTTTTGTCTCCCGCGTTTGCGAGGTAGCGCAAGGAAACAGACGAAAGAAATGGCCCAACCCCCCCCCATACACATGTATATACATACGTCCACACACGCAAATATACATACCTACACAGCTTTCCATGGTTTACCCCAGACGCTTCACATGCCTTGATTCAATCCACTGACAGCACGTCAACCCCGGTATACCACATCGCCCCAATTCACTCTATTCCTTGCCCTCCTTTCACCCTCCTGCATGTTCAGGCCCCGATCACACAAAATCTTTTTCACTCCATCTTTCCACCTCCAATTTGGTCTCCCTCTTCTCCTCGTTCCCTCCACCTCCGACACATATATCCTCTTGGTCAATCTTTCCTCACTCATTCTCTCCATGTGCCCAAACCACTTCAAAACACCCTCTTCTGCTCTCTCAACCACGCTCTTTTTATTTCCACACATCTCTCTTACCCTTACGTTACTCACTCGATCAAACCACCTCACACCACACATTGTCCTCAAACATCTCATTTCCAGCACATCCATCCTCCTGCGCACAACTCTATCCATAGCCCACGCCTCGCAGCCATACAACATTGTTGGAACCACTATTCCTTCAAACATACCCATTTTTGCTTTCCGAGATAATGTTCTCGACTTCCACACATTCTTCAAGGCCCCCAGAATTTTCGCCCCCTCCCCCACCCTATGATCCACTTCCGCTTCCATGGTTCCATCCGCTGCCAGATCCACTCCCAGATATCTAAAACACTTCACTTCCTCCAGTTTTTCTCCATTCAAACTCACCTCCCAAATGACTTGACCCTCAACCCTACTGTACCTAATAACCTTGCTCTTATTCACATTTACTCTTAACTTTCTTCTTCCACACACTTTACCAAACTCAGTCACCAGCTTCTGCAGTTTCTCACATGAATCAGCCACCAGCGCTGTATCATCAGCGAACAACAACTGACTCACTTCCCAAGCTCTCTCATCCCCAACAGACTTCATACTTGCCCCTCTTTCCAAAACTCTTGCATTTACCTCCCTAACGACCCCATCCATAAACAAATTAAACAACGATGGAGACATCGCACACCCCTGCCGCAAACCTACATTCACTGAGAACCAATCACTTTCCTCTCTTCCTACACGTACACATGCCTTACATCCTCGATAAAAACTTTTCACTGCTTCTAACAACTTTCCTCCCACACCATATATTCTTAATACCTTCCACAGAGCATCTCTATCAACTCTATCATATGCCTTCTCCAGATCCATAAATGCTACATACAAATCCATTTGCTTTTCTAAGTATTTCTCGCATACATTCTTCAAAGCAAACACCTGATCCACACATCCTCTACCACTTCTGAAACCACACTGCTCTTCCCCAAACTTATACCTCAACAAACTTATACCTCTGTAATTTGAGCACTCACTCTTATCCCCTTTGCCTTTGTTCAATGGCACTATGCACGCATTCCGCCAATCCTCAGGCACCTCACCATGAGTCATACATACATTAGATAACCTTACCAACCAGTCAACAATACAGTCACCCCCTTTTTTAATAAATTCCACTGCAATACCATCCAAACCTGCTGCCTTGCCGGCTTTCATCTTCCGCAAAGCTTTTACTACCTCTTCTCTGTTTACCAAATCATTTTCCCTAACCCTCTCACTTTGCACACCACCTCGACCAAAACTCCCTATATCTGCCACTCTATCATCAAACACATTCAACAAACCTTCAAAATACTCACTCCATCTCCTCACATCACCACTACTTGTTATCACCTCCCCATTTGCACCCTTCACTGAAGTTCCCATTTGCTCCCTTGTCTTACACACTTTATTTACCTCCTTCCAGAACATCTTTTTATTCTCCCTAAAATTTAATAATACTCTCTCACCCCAACTCTCATTTGCCCTTTTTTTCACCTCTTGCACCTTTCTCTTGACCTCCTGTCTCTTTCTATTATACATCTCCCACTCGATTGCATTTTTTCCCTGCAAAAATCGTCCAAATGCCTCTCTCTTCTCTTTCACTAATACTCTTACTTCATCCCACCACTCACTACCCTTTCTAATCAACCGACCTCCCACTCTTCTCATGCCACAAGCATCTTTTGCGCAATCCATCACTGATTCCCTAAATACATCCCATTCCTCCCCCACTCCCCTTACTTCCATTGTTCTCACCTTTTTCCATTCTGTACTCAGTCTCTCCTGGTACTTCCTCACACAAGTCTCCTTCCCAAGCTCACTTACTCTCACCACCCTCTTCACCCCAACATTCACTCTTTTTTTCTGAAAACCCATACAAATCTTCACCTTAGCCTCCACAAGATAATGATCAGACATCCCTCCAGTTGCACCTCTCAGCACATTAACATCCAAAAGTCTCTCTTTTGCGCGCCTGTCAATTAACACGTAATCCAATAATGCTCTCTGGCCATCTCTCCTACTTACACACGTATACTTATGTATATCTCGCTTTTTAAACCAGGTATTCCCAATCATCAGTCCTTTTTCAGCACATAAATCTACAAGCTCTTCACCATTTCCATTTACAACAATGAACACCCCATGTATACCAATTATTCCCTCAACTGCCACATTACTCACCTTTGCATTCAAATCACCCATCACTATAACCCGGTCTCGTGCATCAAAACCACTAACACACTCATTCAGCTGCTCCCAAAACACTTGCCTCTCATGATCTTTCTTCTCATGCCCAGGTGCATATGCACCAATAATCACCCATCTCTCTCCATCAACTTTCAGTTTTACCCATATTAATCGAGAATTTACTTTCTTACATACTATCACATACTCCCATCGAGAATTTACTTTCTTACATTCTATCACATACTCCCACAACTCCTGTTTCAGGAGTACTGCTACTCCTTCCCTTGCTCTTGTCCTCTCACTAACCCCTGACTTTACTCCCAAGACATTCCCAAACCACTCTTCCCCTTTACCCTTGAGCTTCGTTTCACTCAGAGCCAAAACATCCAGGTTCCTTTCCTCAAACATACTACCTATCTCTCCTTTTTTCACATCTTGGTTAC
Organism: Panulirus ornatus; assembly: GCF_036320965.1. Lineage (NCBI taxonomy): Eukaryota > Metazoa > Arthropoda > Malacostraca > Decapoda > Palinuridae > Panulirus > Panulirus ornatus. The sequence goes on along the minus strand of NC_092271.1, from coordinate 9,889,142 downwards.
ATCCACACACATTTAGGCATATATATATATATATATATATATATATATATATATATATATATATATATATATATATATATATATATATATATATATATACACGTGTAAGAAGAGAGGCAAGTGATTGGTTGTCAGTGAATGTAGGTTTGCGGCAGGGGTGTGTGATGTCTCCATGGTTGTTTAATTTGTTTATGGATGGGGTTGTTAGGGAGGTAGTATAGGTAGTATGTTTGAGGAGAGGAACCTGGACGTTTTGGCTCTGAGTGAAACGAAGCTCAAGGGTAAAGGGGAAAAGTGGTTTGGGAATGTCTTGGGAGTAAAGTCAGGGGTAAGTGAGAGGACAAGAGCAAGGGAAGGAGTAGCACTACTCCTGAAACAGGAGTGGTGGGAGTATGTGATAGTGTAAGAAAGTAAATTCTAGATTGATATGGGTAGAACTGAAAGTTGATGGAGAGAGATGGGTGATTATTGATGCATATGCACCTGGGCATGAGAAGAAAGATCATGAGAGGCAAGTGTTTTGGGAGCAGCTGAATGAGTGTGTTTGTGGTTTTGATGCACAAGACCAGGTTATAGTGATGGGTGATTTAAATGCAAAGATGAGTAATGTGGCAGTTGAGGGAATGATTGGTATACATGGGGTGTTCAGTGTTGTAAATGGAAATGGTGAAGAGCTTGTAGATTTATGTGCTGAAAAAGGACTGGTGATTGGGAATACCTGGATTAAAAAGGGAGATATACATAAGTATACGTATGTAAGTAGGAGAGATGGCCAGACAGCGTTATTGGATTATGTGTTAATTGATAGGCGCGCGAAAGAGAGACTTTTGGATATTAATGTGCTGAGAGGTGCAATTGGAGGGATGTCTGATCATTATCTTGTGGAGCAGAAGGTGAAGATTTGTAGAGGTTTTCAGAAAAGAAGAGAGAATGTTAGGGTGAAGAGAGTGGTGAGAGTAAGTGAGCTTGGGAAGGAGATTTGTGTGAGGAAGTACCAGGAGAGACTGAGTACAGAATGGAAAAAGGTGAGAACAAAGGAGGTAAGGGGAGTTGGTGAGGAATGGAATGTATTTAGGGAAGCAGTGATGGCTTGCGCAAAAGATGCTTGTGGCATGAGGAGCGTGGGAGGTGGTTTGCTTAGAAAGGGTAGTGAGTGGTGGGATGAAGAAGTAAGATTATTAGTGAAAGAGAAGAGAGAGGCATTTGGACGATTTTTGCAGGGAAAGAATGCAAATGAGTGGGAGATGTATAAAAGAAAGAGGCAGGAGGTCAAGAGAAAGGTGCAAGAGGTTAAAAAGTGGGCAAATGAGAGTTGGGGTGAGAGAGTATCATCAAATTTTAGGGAGAATAAAAAGATGTTTTGGAAGGAGGTAAATAAAGTGCACAAGACAAGGGAACAAATGGGAACTTCAGTGAAGGGGGCTGGAGAAAAACTGAAGGCAGTGAAGTGTTTTAGATATCTGGGAGTGGATTTGGCAGTGGATGGAACCATGGAAGCAGAAGTGAATCATAGGGTGGGGAGGGGTTGAAAATTCTGGGAGCGTTGAAGAATGCTTGGAAGTCGAGAACACTATCTTGGAGAGCAGAAATGGGTATGTTTGAAGGAATAGTGTTTCCAACAATGTTGTATGGTTGCGAGGCGTGGGCTATGGATAGAGTTGTGCGGAGGAGGGTGGATGTGCTGGAAATGAGATGTTTGAGGACAATATGTGGTGTGAGGTGGTTTGATCGAGTAAGTAGTAATAGGGTAAAAGAGATGTGTGGTAATAAAGAGTGTGGTTGATAGAGCAGAAGAGGGTGTTTTGAAATGGTTTGGTCACATGGGGAGAATGAGTGAGGAAAGATTGACCAAGAGGATATATGTGTCGGAGGTAGAGGGAACAAGGAGAAGAGGGAGACCAAATTGGAGGTGGAAAGATGGAGTGAAAAAGATTTTGTGTGATCGGGGCCTGAACATGCAGGAGGGTGAAAGGAGGGCAAGGAATAGAGTGAATTGGAGCGATGTGGTATACCGGGGTTGACATGCTGTCAGTGGATTGAATCAAGGCATGTGAAGCGTCTGGGGTAAACCATGGAAAGCTGTGTAGGTATGTATATTTGCGTGTGTGGACGTATGTATATACATGTGTATGGGGGGGGATTGGGCCATTTCATTCGTCTGTTTCCTTGCGCTACCTCGCAAGCGCGGGAGACAGCGACAAAGTATAATAAAAATAATATGATATATTCCTATGGAGTGCCTGAGGATTGGTGGAATGCATGCATAGTTCCATTGTACAAAGGCAAAGGTGAGAAAGGTGAGTGTTCAAATTATAGAGGCATGAGTTTAAATATTCTTGGGAAATTATATGGGAGGGTATTGATATAGATGGTAAAGGTATGTACAGAGTATCAGATTGGGGAAGAGGAGTGAGGTTTCAGAAGTGGTAGAGAATGTGTGGATTAGGTGTTTGCTATGAAGAATGTATGTGAAAAATACGTAGAAAAATAGATGGATTTGTATGTAGCATTTATGGATCTGGAGAAGGCTTATGAGAGTGTTGATAGAGATGCTTTGTAGAAGGTTTTAAGAGTATGTGGTTTGGGAGACAAGTTGCTAGAAGCAGTGAAAAGTTTTTACCAAGGATGTAAGGAATGTGTATCAGTAGGAAGAGAGAAAAGTGATAGGTTCTCAGTTAATGTTAGTTTGCAGCAGGGGTGTGTAATGTCTCCATGGCTGTTTAATTTGCTTATGATTGGGATGGTTAGGGACATGAATGCAAGAATTTTGGGGAGAGGAGCAAGTATGCAGTCTGTTGTGGATGAGAGGGCTTGGGAAGCGAGTCAGTTGTTGTTTGCTGATGATACAGCGCTGGTGGCTGATTCGGGTGAGAAACTGCTGAAGTTGGTTACTGAGTTTAGTAAAGTGTGTGAAAGAAGAAAGTTGAGAGTAAATATGAATAAGAGGAAGGTTATTAGGTTCAGTAGGGTTGAGGGACAAGTTGATTGGGAGGTAAGTTTGAATGGAGAAAAGCTAGAGGAAGTGAAGTGTTTTAGGCATCTTGGAATGGACATAGCAGTGAGTGGAACCATGGATGTAGAAGTGAGTCACCGGATGGGGGATGGGAAAGGTTCTGGGAGCTTTGAAGAATGTGTGAAAGGTGAGAACATTATCTTGGAGAGCAAAAATGTGTATGTTTGAAGGAATAGTGGTTCCAACAATGTTATTTAGTTGCGAGGCATGGGCTATAGAGTTGTGCAGAGGAGAGTGGATGTGTTAGAAATGAAATGTTTGAGGATAATATGTGGTGTGAGGTGGTTTGATCAAGTAAGTAATGAAAGGGTAAGAGAGATGTTTGGTAATAAAAAGAGTGTGGTTGAGAGAGCAGAAGAGGGTGTGTTGAAATGGTTTGGACACATGCAGCGATTTAGTGATAAAAGATTGACAAAGAGGATATATGTGTCATAGGTGGAGGGAGCGAGAAGTGGGAGACCAAATTGGAGGTGGAAAGATGGCTTGAAAAAGATTTTGAGCAATAAGGGCCTAAACATGCAGGAGGGTGAAAGGAGTGTAAGGAATAGAGTGAATTGTAACAATGTGGTATACCGGGGTTAACATGGTGTCAATGGATTGAATCAGGGCATGTGAAGCATCAGGGGTAAACTATGGAAAGTTTTTTGGGGCTTGGATGTGGAAAGGGAGATGTGGTTTCCGTGCATTACACATGACAGCTAGAGACTGAGTGTGAATGAATGTGGCCTCTTTTGTCTTTCCGTGGTGCTACCTATCTGATGGTAGTGTTGGGGGGGTTGCTATTTCATGTGTGGCGAGATGGTGACAGGAATGGATGAAGGCAGCAAGTATGAATATGTACATGTGTATGTATATATGTATAAGTCTGTGTATGTATATGTTGAAATGTATGTGTATGTATATATGCATGTATGGGGGTTTATATATATATATATATATGTGTTCATGGGTGGGTTTGGCCAGTCCTTGTCTGTTTCTTTGCACTACCTCTCTGACGCAGGAGACAGCAATTAGGTATAATAAAATAAAGGAGTCAGCTTTTATGCTGTAATTCAACAGATCAAAATATTATGTTATAGTTTCTTTAGTGCAGATAAAGATTTAAATTTTGATAGATATTTCTTGAAAATATGTAGATTAAATTCATTCAAGTAGGTATGACCCTGAGTAAAGCCACATGCACAATTTTGTATGATGTTGGGACATAGCCCTATTTTGCTTCTTCCTTTGGTTGCCCATGTTTACTACAACTGAATGCCTGAGTATTGTGATGGTTATTGATGGCTGTACAGTGAGTTAGCAGTTTACTTGCTATCAGGCTTCACTATCTCGGCCCAGGTTGCTGTTTTTCCCCCTCTACTTCATCCACATGTGGACTTTTGGCCTTCAGTTCACAAACACATAATCCATCTCATACACGTCATTCTTAACTCTCTAATTTCTGTGGCAGTTGCTACACACTGGCCTTGCCATTTGACATAGTTTCGTCTGAAGCACTTGTAAATAAGCACTCTTTCTCTCCCACTCCCTCCATCCCTCCCCTTTCTCCCCCTTTCTCTTTCTTTCCTTTAATGCTCTTTCCATCTTTGTTTTTATTAATGCTTTTTTAATCATTTGGTATTTCTTTTTTTGTAGTCAAGAGTATCAAATTTTTTTGTCCTAATGAAAGTAGTGTTACAATTTTATCACACTTTTCAGCACGGCGTCAAGGCTTGATATGGGGTGGTAGGTGTTTCTTCAGATGGTAAATTTGTTGCCCTGTGTGCTTCAGAAACTCCTGTACCCCATATCCATGCTATGTATTGTATTACCTTTGAACCTTTGTCTTAGCTTGCTTTGGTATATGCTGCCATGAGAGCAAGTATTTGTAAGTTGATGGATAGTGGCATGATATCCAGAAACAGAGTAAACTAGATTATTTTTTATATCAGCATACTTTCTTGATAATTCTATGTTTATAGATATTACTAATATTTAGATTACATTTTAGTTAACTCTTTCATGAGATTTTAGTTGACTTATTCTGCCCTAATTTTTTTTTAAGTTAATTATATTTTGTTCAAAGATTGATTGCTCTCATCTATTTTTTAAAACCTGTGATCCTTTTTGAGTTGATGCCATTGAAGGCAGTCATTGTATTGCATTCTGACTAATATGCCCCTTAAAATGCAGTGCTGTCTAGTGTGAAATCCATTAATATATGTATATATTTATATTTTATTTATCTATTTATTATACTTTGTCCTGTCTCCCGCAATAGCTAGGTAGTGCAGAGAAAGAGACGAAAGAATGGAACCCACCCACAAACACATTTATATACATAAACGCCCACACACACGCTCATATACATACCTATACATTTCGGTGTATACCTACATATACATGCACATACATATATACACCTGTACTTATTCATACATGCTACCTTCATCCATTCCTGCCACCACCCCGCCACACATGAAATGGCACCTCCCTCCCCCCACGTGCGTGCGAGGTAGCACTAGAGAAAGACAACAAAGGCCACATTTGTTCACACTCAGTCTCTTGCTGTCATGTGTGATGCACCAAAACCACAGCTCCCTTTCCACATCCAGGCCCCACAAAACTTTCCATGGTTTACCCCAGACACTTCGCATGCCCTGGTAAAGTCCAATGACAGCACGTCAATCCCGGTATACTACATCGTTCCAATTCACTGTGTTTCTTGCACACCTTTCACCCTCCTGTATGGTCAGGCCCTGATCACTCAAAATCTTTTTCGTGCCATCCTTCCACCTCCAGTTTGGTCACCCACTTCTTGTTCATTCCACCTCATATATCCTCTTTGTCAATCTTTCCTCACTCATTCTCTCCATGTGATCAAACCATTTCAATGCACCCTCCTCTGCTCTCTCAACCACACACCTTTTATTACCATACATCTCTCTTACCTTATCATTACTTACTCGATCAAACCACCTCACACCACATATTGTCCTCAAACATCTCATTTCCAACACATCCACCCTCCTTTGCACAACCCTATCTATAGCCCATGCTCACAACCTTATAACATTGTTGGAACCACTATTCCTTTAAACATACCCATTTTTGCTCTGAGATAACATTCTTGCCTTTTCCACATTCTTCAACGCTTGCAGATCCTTCGCCCCCTCCCCACCCTATGACTCCCTTCTGCTTCCATGGTTCCATCCGCTACCAAATCCACTCCCAGATATCTAAAACATTTCACTTCCTCCAGTTTTTCTCCATTCAAATTTACCTCCCAATTGACTTGTCCCTAAGCCCCACTGAACCTAATTACTTTGCTCTGATACACATTTACTCTCAGCTTTATTCTTTCACACACTTTACCTCTCATACACAACAGACTGCATACTTGCACCTCTCTCTCCAAAACTCCTGCATTCACTTCCCTAACAACCCCATCCATAAACAATAAACAAATTGAACAACCATGGAGGCATCACGCACCCCTGCCACAAACTGACATTCACTGGGAACCAATCACTTTCCTCTCTTCCTACTTGTACACATGCTTTACATCCTCGATAAAAACTTTTCACTGCTTCTAGCATCTTGCCTCCCACACCATATACTCTTAATACCTTCCACAGAGCATCTCTATCAACTCTTATCATATGCTTTCTCCAGATCCATAAATGCTACATGCAAATTCATCTGTTTTTCTGTGTTTCTCACATACATTCTTCAAAGCAAACACCTGATCCACACATCCTCTACCACTTCTGAAACCACATTGCTCTTCCCCAGTCTGATGTTCTGTACATTCCTTGACCCTCTCAGTCAATACCTTCCCATATTATTTCCCAGGAATACTCAACAAACTTATACCTCTGTAATTTGAACGCTCGCTTCTATCCTTTTTGCCTTTGCACAATGGCACTATGCATGCATTCTGCCAATCCTCAGGCACTTCACCATGAACCATACATACATTGAATATCCTCACCAACCAGTCAGCAACAGTCTCCTCCTTTTTTTAATAAATTCCACAGCAATACCATCCAAATCTGCTGCCTTGCCAGCTTTCACTACTACTTCTCAGTTTACCAAATCGTTCTCCCTGACCCTCTCACTTTGCTTACCACCTCGACCAAAACACCCTTTATCTGCCACTCTAATCAAACACGTTCAACAAACCTTCAAAATATTCACTCCATCTCCCTCTCATTTCACCACTTCATGTTATTTCCTCCCCATCTGCCCCCTTCACCGATGTTCCCATTTGTTCTCTTGTCTTATGCACTTTATTTTCCTCCTTCCAAAATATCTTTTTATTCTCCCAACTCTCATTTGCCCTCTTTTCACCTTTTGCTTTTTTCTCTTGACCTCTTTCCTCTTTCTTTTATATTTCTCCCTGTCATTTGCCCTATTTCCCTGCAAAAATCGTCCAAATCCCTATCTCGTCTCTTTCACTAACAATCTTACTTCTTCATCCCACAACTCGCTACCCTTTCTAATCTGCCCATCTCACACCTTATGCCACAGGCATCTTTTGCGCAAGCCATCACTGTTTCCATAAATGCATCCCATTCCTCCCCCACTCCCCGTGCGTCATTTGCTCTCACCTTTTTCCATTTTACGCTCAATCTCTCCTGGTACTTCCTCACACAAGTCTCCTTTCCAAGCTCACTGGCTCTCACCACTCTCTTCACCCCAAAATTCTCTCTTCTTTTCTGAAAACCTCTACATATCTTCACCTTTGCCTCTGCAAGATAATGATCAGACATCCCTCCAGTTGCCTCTCTCAGCACACTAACATCGACACATAATCCAATAACTCTCTCTGCCCGTCTCTACTACTTATGTATATTTAAGTATATCTCCCTTTTTAAACTAGGTATTCCAGTCACCAGTCCTTTTTCAGCATACAAATCTACAAGCTCTTCACCATTTCTATTTACAACACTGAACACCCCATGTACACCAATTATAATCTCAACTGCCACATTACTCACCTTTGCATTCAAATCACCCATCACTATAACCCAGTTTTCGTGCATCAAACCAGCTAACACACTCACTCAGCTGCTCCCAAAACACTTGCCTCTCATGATCTTTCTACTCATGACCAGGTGCATAGGCACCAATAATCACCCATCTCTCTCCATATATATATATATATATATATATATATATATATATATATTTTTTTTTTTTTTTTTTTTTTTTTTTTATACTTTGTCGCTGTCTCCCGCGTTTGCGAGGTAGCGCAAGGAAACAGACGAAAGAAATGGCCCAACCCCCCCCCCCCATACACATGTACATACACACGTCCACACACGCAAATATACATACCTACACAGCTTTCCATGGTTTACCCCAGACGCTTCACATGCCTTGATTCAATCCACTGACAGCACGTCAAACCCTGTATACCACATCGCTCCAATTCACTCTATTCCTTGCCCTCCTTTCACCCTCCTGCATGTTCAGGCCCCGATCACACAAAATCTTTTTCACTCCATCTTTCCACCTCCAATTTGGTCTCCCTCTTCTCCTCGTTCCCTCCACCTCCGACACATATATCCTCTTGGTCAATCTTTCCTCACTCATTCTCTCCATGTGCCCAAACCATTTCAAGACACCCTCTTCTGCTCTCTCAACCACGCTCTTTTTATTTCCACACATCTCTCTTACCCTTACGTTACTTACTCGATCAAACCACCTCACACCACACATTGTCCTCAAACATCTCATTTCCAGCACATCCATCCTCCTTCGCACAACTCTATCCATAGCCCACGCCTCGCAACCATACAACATTGTTGGAACCACTATTCCTTCAAACATACCCATTTTTGCTTTCCGAGATAATGTTCTCGACTTCCACACATTTTTCAAGGCTCCCAAAATTTTCGCCCCCTCCCCCACCCTATGATCCACTTCCGCTTCCATGGTTCCATCCGCTGACAGATCCACTCCCAGATATCTAAAACACTTCACTTCCTCCAGTTTTTCTCCATTCAAACTCACCTCCCAATTGACTTGACCCTCAACCCTACTGTACCTAATAACCTTGCTCTTATTCACATTTACTCTTAACTTTCTTCTTCCACACACTTTACCAAACTCAGTCACCAGCTTCTGCAGTTTCTCACATGAATCAGCCACCAGCGCTGTATCATCAGCGAACAACAACTGACTCACTTCCCAAGCTCTCTCATCCCCAACAGACTTCATACTTGCCCCTCTTATATATATATATATATATATATATATATATATATATATATATATATATATATATATATATATATATAAGAGGGGCAAGTATGAAGTCTGTTGGGGATGAGAGAGCTTGGGAAGTGAGTCAGTTGTTGTTCATTCCCGTGAGAGAGACTCATCAAGACGTGACAGAGATCGTGATCGTGATCGTGATAGACGAGATCGCAGATCTCGCTCCAGGTCACGTTCCAGATCCAGGTCTCCTCGTTCTCATCGAAGATCTCCTGTGTATATGTCAGGGCCCTCAGGAAGACATGATGAAACACCAATGCATGAACTGACGGCAGAGGAGAAACAGATGCGAGAGTTGATGGGATTTTCATCCTTCCACACAACCAAAGGAAATTTGCACTATGATGTATGGGGAGCAACCTGCACACAGGGAAAGAAGAGGGAAGATTTGCCAGATTATGAAGAATTTCAGAAATGGGTGGAGAAAAAGAAGGAAATAAGATATGAAGAAAGGAGGAAGGAATGGGATGAAAGGAGAGCATCATTTCACAGGGATAATGATGATTTTAGGAATCGAGGTGGCAGAGGACGGGACAGGGGCAGGGATGGTCGATCTGACAGAGATAGAGATGACTACTCACGATCATCGAGAAGAGATTCACCACATGATGATCGTAGATACAGATCAAGCTCACGTCATGAACGTGGCTCTGATTCCTACCATGGCAGTAGATACTATGACCATAGAGACCGTGATGGGGGGCGAGACCGAGATAGAAGTCGAGAGAGAGATAAAAGTCGAGAGAGAGATAGAAGTCGAGATCGTGATCGTGGTAGCAGAGATCAACGATACAGGGAAAGAAATGGGTACGACAGTGGACAGGATGATTATTCTCCCAACAATCGGCGAGGTAGTACATCTGAGGATAAATACCCAACAAGAGAACTCCCATATCATAGATCCCCCTCACCAGAAACATCATACCGTCGCAGATCTCCTTCCCCACAAACATCATATCGCAGTCGAACTCCACCACGGAGGTCACCTTCACCACGGGATACATACCGTCGATCACCATCCCCAGCAGAAGACAGAAGATACTACACCTACTGAGGGTTTGGACACGCATATGATTTAGAGATTCTGTAGGCTACATAGAGGATAATTTCGTGTTCAGCATCTGACCATCTACAACTTAGTTTATTATACACATAGGTATTATTTATATAATGTATTGTTTAATTTAGTTTGAAATTACTGTGTTGTTTAAGAGTACAAAATAGATCTTTGTACCATGTACCAGTCTTGAGATTTTGATATCCATGTAAATATACTAAAAAAAAATGTTATTGGAAAGAAATAGGATGATGGTGAGGCTACCAATAACACAATAACAGGTACTGTGATACAGAAGAAATGCTCTGCACTTGTGCTACACGTGAGACATGGATCGAGTTCAGCATTCAGGCAGATTTATAGTTCACTTGGGTGTGCATAGAGCTGGTCTGTATGGTCCTGGAAAATATCCTTCTTGCTGTAAGGATGCCACCCCACAAATGTGGGAAATTGTGTGTATATATATATATATATATATATGTATGTGTATGTATATATATATATATATATATATGTATGTGTATGTATATATATATATATATATATATATATATATATATATATATATATATATATATATGGGAGCGGGGGGCTGGAAATCCTCCCCTCTCATTTTTTTTTAAATTTTCCAAAAGAAGGAACAGAGAAGGGGGCCATATGAGGATATTCCCTCAAAGGCCCAGTCCTCTGTTCTTAACGCTACCTCGCTAATGCGGGAAATGGCGAATAGTATGAAAAAAAAAAAAAAAAAATATATATATATATATATATATATATTTTATGCTTTGTCGCTGTCTCCCACATTTGCGAGGTAGCGCAAGGAAACAGACGAAAGAAACGGCCCAACCCACCCCCATACACATGTATATACATACACGTCCACAGACACAAATATACATACATATACATCTCAATGTACACATATATATATACACACACAGACATATATATATATATATATATATATATATACACACATGTACATAATTCATACTATCTGCCTTTATTTATTCCCATCGCCACCTCGCCACACATAGAATAACATCCCCCTCCCCCCTCATGTGTGCAAGGTAGCGCTAGGAAAAGACAGCAAAGGTCCCATTCGTTCACACTCAGTCTCTAGCTATCATGTAATAATGCCCGAAACCACAGCTCCCTTTCCACATCCTGGCCCCACAGAACTTTCCATGGTTTACCCCAGGCGCTTCACATTCCCTGATTCAATCCATTCACTGCATGTCGACCCCGGTATACCACATCGATCCAATTACCTCTATTCCTTGCCCGCCTTTCACCCTCCTGCATGTTCAGGCCCCGATCACTCAAAATCTTTTTCACTCCATCTTTCCACCTCCAGTTTGGTCTTTCACTTCTCCTAGTTCCCTCCACCTCCGACACATATATCCTCTTGGTCAATCTTTCCTCACTCATTCTCTCCATGTGACCAAACCATTTCAAAACACCCTCATCTGCTTTCTCAACCACGCTCTTTTTATTTCCACACATCTCTCTTACCCTTACATTACTTACTCGATCAAACCACCTCACACCACATATTGTCCTCAGACATCTCATTTCCAGTACATCCACCCTCCTGCGCACAACTCTATCCATAGCCCACGCCTCGCCACCATACAGCATTGTTGGAACCACTATTCCTTCAAACATAGCCATTTTTGCTTTCGGAGATAATGTTCTCGACTTCCAAACATTCTTCAAGGCTCCCAGGATTTTTGCCCCCTCTCCCACCCTATCATTCACTTCCGCTTCCATGGTTCCATCCACTTCCAGATATCTAAAACACTTTACTTCCTCCAGTTTTTCTCCATTCAAACTTACCTCCCAATTGACTTGACCCTCAACCCTACTGTACCTAACAGCCTTGCTCTTATTCACATTTACTCTTAACTTTCTTCTTTCACACACTTTACCAAACTCAGTCACCAGCTTCTGCAGTTTCTCACATGAATCAGCCACCAGCGCTGTATCATCAGCGAACAACAACTGACTCGCTTCCCAAGCTCTCTCATCCCCAACAGACTGCATACTTGCCCCTCTTTCCAAAAATCTTGCATTCACCTCCCTAACAACCCCATCCATAAACAAATTAAACAACCATGGAGACATCACACACCCCTGCCACAAACCTACATTCACTGAGAACCAATCACTTTCCTCTCATCCTAATCGTACACATGCCTTACATCCTCGATAAAAACTTTTCACTGCTTCTAACAACTTGCCTCCCACACCATATATTCTTAGTACCTTCCACAGAGCATCTCTATCAACTCTATCATATGCCTTCTCCAGATCCATAAATGCTATATACAAATCCATTTGCTTTTCTAAGTATTTCTCACATACATTCTTCAAAGCAAACACCTGATCCACACATCCTCTACCACTTCTGAAACCACACTGCTCTTCCCTAATCTGATATATATATATATATATATTATTATTATATTTTTTTTATTATACTTTGTCGCTGTCTCCTGCGTTTGCGAGGTAGCGCAAGGAAACAGACGAAAGAAATGGCCCAACCCCCCCCCCCCTTACACATGTATATACATACGTCCACACACGCAAATATACATACCTACACAGCTTTCCATGGTTTACCCCAGACGCTTCACATGCCCTGCTTCAATCCACTGACAGCACGTCAACCCAGGTATACCACATCGCTCCAATTCACTCTATTCCTTGCCCTCCTTTCACCCTCCTGCATGTTCAGGCCCCGATCACACAAAATCTTTTTCACTCCATCTTTCCACCTCCAATTTGGTCTCCCTCTTCTCCTTGTTCCCTCCACCTCCGACACATATATCCTCTTGGTCAATCTTTCCTCACTCATCCTCTCCATGTGCCCAAACCACTTCAAAACACCCTCTTCTGCTCTCTCAACCACGCTCTTTTTATTTCCACACATCTCTCTTACCCTTACGTTACTCACTCGATCAAACCACCTCACACCACACATTGTCCTCAAACATCTCATTTCCAGCACATCCATCCTCCTGCGCACAACTCTATCCATAGCCCACGCCTCGCAACCATACAACATTGTTGGAACCACTATTCCTTCAAACATACCCATTTTTGCTTTCCGAGATAATGTTCTCGACTTCCACACATTCTTCAAGGCCCCCAGGATTTTCGCCCCCTCCCCCACCCTATGATCCACTTCCGCTTCCATGGTTCCATCCGCTGCCAGATCCACTCCCAGATATCTAAAACACTTCACTTCCTCCAGTTTTTCTCCATTCAAACTCACCTCCCAATTGACTTGACCCTCAACCCTACTGTACCTAATAACCTTGCTCTTATTCACATTTACTCTTAACTTTCTTCTTCCACACACTTTTCCAAACTCAGTCACCAGCTTCTGCAGTTTCTCACATTGAGTGGGAGATGTATAAAAGAAAGAGACAGGAGGTCAAGAGAAAGGTGCAAGAGGTGAAAAAAAGGGCAAATGAGAGTTGGGGTGAGAGAGTATCATTAAATTTTAGGGAGAATAAAAAGATGTTCTGGAAGGAGGTAAATAAAGTGGGTAAGACAAGGGAGCAAATGGGAACTTCAGTGAAGGGCGCAAATGGGGAGGTGATAACAAGTAGTGGTGATGTGAGAAGGAGATGGAGTGAGTATTTTGAAGGTTTGTTGAATGTGTTTGATGATAGAGTGGCAGATATAGGGTGTTTTGGTCGAGGTGGTGTGCAAAGTGAGAGGGTTAGGGAAAATGATTTGGTAAACAGAGAAGAGGTAGTGAAAGCTTTGCGGAAGATGAAAGCCGGCAAGGCAGCAGGTTTGGATGGTATTGCAGTGGAATTTATTAAAAATGGGGGTGACTGTATTGTTGACTGGTTGGTAAGGTTATTTAATGTATGTATGACTCATGGTGAGGTGCCTGAGGATTGGCGGAATGCGTGCATAGTGCCATTGTACAAAGGCAAAGGGGATAAGAGTGAGTGCTCAAATTACAGAGGTATAAGTTTGTTGAGTATTTCTGGTACATTATATGGGAGGGTATTGATTGAGAGGGTGAAGGCATGTAGAGAGCATCAGATTGGGGAAGAGCAGTGTGGTTTCAGAAGTGGTAGAGGATGTGTGGATCAGGTGTTTGCTTTGAAGAATGTATGTGAGAAATACTTAGAAAAGCAAATGGATTTGTATGTAGCATTTATGGATCTGGAGAAGGCATATGATAGAGTTGATAGAGATGCTCTGTGGAAGGTATTAAGAATATATGGTGTGGGAGGAAAGTTGTTAGAAGCAGTGAAAAGTTTTTATCGAGGATGTAAGGCATGTGTACGTGTAGGAAGAGAGGAAAGTGATTGGTTCTCAGTGAATGTAGGTTTGCGGCAGGGGTGTGTGATGTCTCCATGGTTGTTTAATTTGTTTATGGATGGGGTTGTTAGGGAGGTATATATATATTCCTATGAGTCCATGGGGGAAATGAAACATGATAAGTTCCCAAGTGCACTTTTGTGTAATAATCACATCATCAGGGGAGACACGAGAAAAATATAAGTTAGTTGATATACAAATAAGAGACGTAGCTAGGACGCCATTTGGTAAACGTTATTGTCCAAGACAGAGAAGGAGCGCATCATAAACTTATTATGTGGACAAGAAGGTGAATTGTTTACAAAGTCTATCAACAATATGGTTATCCAATTTTTATAGATCTTCACTAATATTAAGGTTATAATTCTTTGTGTATTTAATGATAGAAGATTGTGATATTTCACGTGGTACTGGAGTTAGAGTTAATAACTGAAATGGCATTACTCAAGTCCATACAATTATCATAGTTCTTAATGTGATTAAACGAGGCATTTGATTCTTGTCCCGTTCTTATACTATATTTATGTTGCTTAAGTCTAACAGAAAGATCCTTACCAATCTGCACAACATAAAATGTATCACAATTTCTACATGGTACTTTATAAATGCACCCAGAAGAATTTTCTGGTGAGTTTTTGAGTAAGATATTCTTTATAGTATATTGTTGCTGAAGGCAACATTTACATTAAAGGATTTAAGCAACATGGGAAGTAAAGTGAAATTATTAAAAGGGAGAACTAAAATATTCTTGGTGTCAATGGGAGGTTTGGGCTCAACTCTATAGAATTATTTCTTTGCTAATTTAAGGGATTTATCAATGAAAGATCTAGGGTACTTTAGCTTGGATCCAATAGAATATATCTTCTCAAACTCATCATCAATAAAGGACTGCAAATACATAATGCCCTAAGGAACATAGATTGAAATGATGATAATTTAACTATACCATGTTGAGATGAGTAATAATGGATATAAGAGTATACATTGGTAGGTTTTCTGTATATGCTATACTTAAACTTGTTTCCTTGCATATAGATCATGCAATCTAAAAATGGTCACATACCATTATTTTCATTTTTTTTACAATAAATTTGATGGAAGGTACTAAATTGTTAAGTAAGGGGAGAAATGTTTGTAAAATTTCATTTGTTGGTCAAACACAAAGAACATCATCTTCATACCTAAACCAAATTGCATTAGAAGGTAAGATATCCTTTAGTAATTTTGTTTCAAAAATTCCTTCTAAAGATTACTTAGTACAGGTGAAAGAGGGTTACCCATTGCCATACCAAATTTTTGAGCATAATAATCTCCATTGAATTGAAATACACAGTCTTTTATACACAATTTTATCAGTTCAATGAAAACAGACTTTGAAACAGGTGAGTGAATATTATTGAAAGCACAAACAAATATTCTAAAAAGTCATCAACTGGAGCTCTTGTGAAAAGTGAGGAAACATCAAAGCTAACAAGTTTGAAATGAAAATTGACACTGATATTGTTTAGCTTGTTAACTAAATCTGCATTGTTCATGATATTAGAATTTGATATCTTACCCACTAAAGGGCTTAATAAAGAAACTAACCATTTTGACAATTTATATTTGATGGAGAGCCTACTGGACTCGCTGTAGGTCTTGCTGGAAAATTTTGTTTGTGTTTTGATAAGTCCATACATATATGGAAATGAAGGGGACAAAGATGACAAACTTTTGATAAGAGAACCATTACCTTTCAACAGCAACTTCAGTTCTTCATTGAAATGGGAATTAACTGCTTCTAGGGGATTCTTACTGAGTTTAGAATATGTTGTCATCATTTAAAAGATTATTTATTTTAGATAAATAATTACTTTTGTCCATAATCACAACAGTGTTAGCCTTATCTGCTTTAGTAATATGTATATCATTGTCTTTTTTAAGGTGGTAATAGCTCTTATAAATCTTTTAGTGCAATTAGGTTCCACTGGTTTTGAGAAACTGGCATACACTAAACCCATACAGATATTAATTTCATCATTAGATGAATTACTGTATTTCTCTAAATTGCAAAAAGTCTTTGTGACATCAAACCAGCTGGCTTCCCTGTTAGAGCACACAAAACTTAATGCATAGCCTAAAGCACACAAAGAATCCTTATCTAGTTGTTTATTGGACAGGCTTACCATAAAAGAAGGGCTCGTCTTCTTAGTCCAGTCACTGTTTTCAGTAAGATGATCAAGCTTACAATTCAGTTTCATTTTTAGTCTATTGCATTCACTTCTTAATCTATTATAGCATCTTTGTCTCCTTCATTGCCATATATGTATGGACTTATCAAAACGCATAAACAAAATTGTCAAGCAATACCCATAGTGAGTTCAGTAGGCTCCATCACATATGAATTGTCAAAATGGTTAGTTTCTTTATTAAGCCCTTTGGTGGGTAAGATATCAGATTCTAATATCTTGAACAATGCAGATTTAGTTAACAAGCTTAACAATATCAGTGTTGATTTTTATTTCAAACTTGTTATCTTTGACGTTTCCTCACTTTTCATGAGTTCCAGGTGATGACCTTTCAGAATATTTATTTGATGCTTTCGATGATATTCATTTACCTGTTTCAAAGTCTGTTTTCTTTGAACTGATAAAATTGTGTATAAAAGACTGTGTATTTCAATTCACTGAAGATTATTATGCTCAAAAATTTGGTATGGCAATGGGTAACCCTCTTTCACCTGTAATCTTTAAATGGAATTTTTTGGATTCAAACTTGTTAGCTTTGATGTTTCCTCACTTTTTACAAAAGTTCCAGTTGACGACCTTTTTAGAAAGAATATTAATTTGATGCTTTTGAATATATTCATTTACCTGTTTCAAAGTCTATTTTTATTAAACTGATAAAATTGTGTATAAAAGACTGTGTATTGTAATTCACTGGAGATTATTATGCTCAAAAATTTGCTACAGCAATGGGTCACCCTCTTTCACCTGTACTAAGTAATCTTTATATGGAATTTTTGAAACAAAATTACTAAAGGATATCTTACCAGCTAATGCAATTTGATTTAGGTATGTAGATGATGTTCTTTGTGTTTGACCAACAAATGAAAATTTATAAACATTTCTCCACTTAACAATTTAGTGCCTTCCATCAAATTTACTGTAGAAAATGAAAATAAGGGTATATGACCATTTTTAGATTGCATGATCCATAGGCAATGAAATAAGTTTAAGTATAGCATATACAGAAAACCTACCAGTGTATGCTCTTATATCCATTATTACTTATCTCAACATGACAGAGTTAGATTATCATCATTTCAATCTATGTTCCTTAGGGCATTACATATTTGCAGTCCAGAGTTTATTGATGACGAGTTTGAGAAGATACATTCTATTGGATCTAAGTTAACTACCTTAGATCTTTCACTGATAAATCCCTTAAGTTAGCAAGGAAATCATTTTATAGAGTTGAGTCCAAACCTCCCATTGACACCAAGAATATTCTAGTTTTCCCTTTTAATGATAATTTTACTTTACTCCCCATGTTGCTTAAATATATAAATGTAAATGTTGCCTTCAGCAACAATAATACTATAAAGAATATCTTGATCACGAACTCACCAGAAAATTCTCCTTGGTGCATTTATAAAGTGCCACGTAGAAATTGATAAGTTTTATGTCATGCAGACTGGTAAGGATCTTTCTGTTAGACTTCAGCAACTTGAATATAGTATAAGAACAGGACAATAATCAAATGCCTTGTTTAATCACATTAAAAACTATTGTAATTGTATTGACTGGAGTAATGCCATCTCAGTTATTAACTCTAACTCCAGTACCACGAGAAATATCGTTGAATCTTCTATTAATGAATCCACAAAGAATTATAACCTTGATATTAGTGAAGGTGTATACAAATTAGATAACTTAATTGTTGATAAAATTTGTAAACAATTCACCTTCTTGTCCACATACTAAGTTTATGATACGCTCGTTGTCTGTCTTGGACAATCACGTTTACCAAATGACGTCCTAGCTACGTCTCTTCATTGTATTTCAACTGACTGTTAGATTTCTCTCTTATCTCCCCTGATGATAATTATTACTCGAAATTCACCTGGAAACTTATTGTTTCATTTTCCCTGTGGACTTCTAGGAATATGGTTGATCACGGCAAAATTGTGATCCTTTCCAATATATATATTTATATTATTTTATTTTTTATTATAGTTTGTCGCTGTCTCCCATGTTGGAGAGGTAGCGCAAGGAAACAGACGAAAGAATGGCCCAACCCACCCACATACACATATATATACATACACGTCCACACACAGCAGATATACATATCTATACATCTCAACATATACATTTATACATTTATACACATGTACATAATTCATACTGTCTGCCCTTATTCATTGCCATCGCCACCCCGCCACACATGAAATGAAAATCCCCTCCCCCCCACATGTGCGCGAGGTAGCGCTAGGAAAAGACAACAAAGGCCACATTCGTTCACACTATCTCTAGGTGTCATGTATAATGCATTGAAACGACAACAGCTCCCTTTCCACATCCAGGCCCCACAGAACTTTCCATGGTTTACCCCAGACGCTTCACATGCCCTGGTCCAATTCATTGAGAGCACGTTGACCCCGGTATACCACATCGTTCCAATTCACTCTATTCCTTGCATGCCTTTCACCCTCCTGCATGTTCAGGCCCCAATCAGTCAAAATCTTTTTCACTCCATCTTTCCACCTCCAATTTGGTCTCTCACTTCTCTTCGTTCCCTTCACCTCTGACACATATATCCTCTTTGTTGATCTTTCCTCATTCATTCTCTCCATGTGACCAAACCATTTCAAAACACCCTCTTCTGTTCTCTCAACCACACTCTTTTTATTACCTCGCATCTCTCTTACCCTTTCATTACCTACGCGATCAAACCACCTTGCACCACACGTTGTCCTCAAACTTCTCATTTCCAGCACATCCACCCTCCTCCGCACAACTGTATCTATAGCCCACGCCTCGCAATTATATAACATTGTTGGAACCACTATTCCTTCAAACACACCCATTTTTGCTTTCCAAGATAACGTTCTCTATTTCAACACATTTTTTCAATGCTCCCAGAACTTTTCGCCTCCTCCGCCACCCTATGATTCCCTTCCGCTTCCATGGTTCCATCCGCTGCCAAATCCACTCCCAGATATCTAAAGCTCTTCACTTCCTCCAGTTTTTCTTCATTCAAACCTACCTCCCAATTGACTTATCCCTCAACCCTACTGTACCTAATAACCTTGCCCTTATTCACATTTACTCTTAGCTTTCTTCTTTCACACACTTTGCCAAACTCAGTTACCAGCTTCTGCAGTTTCTCACCCGAATCAGCCACCAGTGCTGTATCATTAGCGAACAACAACAAGCTCTCTCATTCACAACAGACTGTATACTTGCCCCTCTTTCCAAGACTCTTGCATTCACCTCCCTAACAACTCCATCCACGAACAAATTAAACAACCATGGAGACATCACGCGCCCCTACCACAAACCAACATTCATTGAGAACAAATCACTTTCCTCTCTTCCTACATGTACACATCCCTTACATCCTCGATAAAAACTTTTCACTGCTTCTAACAACTTGCTTCCCACACCATATATTCTTAATACCTTCTACAGAGCATCTCTATCAACTCTATCTTATGCCTTCTCCAGATCCATAAATGCTACATACAAATCCATTTATATTTCTAGGTATTTTTCACATACATTTTTCAAAGCAAACACCTGATCCACACATCCTTTACCACTTCTGAAACCACACTGCTCTTCCCCAATCTGATGCTCTGTACATGCCTTCATTCTCTCAATTGATACCCTCCCATATAATTTCCTAGGAATACTCAACAAACTTATACCTCTGTAATTTGAGCACTCACTCTTATCCCCTTTGCCTTTGTGCAGTGGTGCTATGCAAACATTCCGCCAGTCCTCAGGCACCTCACCATGAGTCATACATACATTAAATAACCTTACCAACCAGTTAACAATACAGTCACCCCCTTTTTTAATAAATTCCACTGCAATACCATCCAAACCCGCTGCCTTGCTGGCTTTCATCTTCCGCAAAGCTTTTACTACCTCTTCTCTGTTTATGTTTACCAAATCATTTTCCCTAACCCTCTCACTTTGCACACCACCTCGACCAAAACACCTTATATCTGCCACTCTGTCATCAAACACATTCAACAAACCTTCAAAATACTCACTCCATCTCCTTCTCACATCACCACTAGTTGTCATCATCTCCCTATTATCCCCCTTCACTGAAGTTCCCATTTGTTCCATTTTATTACGCACTTTATTTACCTCCCTGCAAAGAATTTTTATTCTTCCTAAAATTTAATGATACTCTCACTCCAACTCTCATTTGCCTTCTTTCTCACCTCTTGCACCTTTTTCTTGACTTCCTGCTTCTTTCTCCCACTCATTTGCATTATTTTCTTGCAAAATTGTCCAAATGCCTCTCTCTTCTCTTTCACTAATAATCTTACTTCTTCATCCCACCACTCGCTACCCTTTCTAATCTGCCCACCTCCCACGCTTCTCATGCCACAAGCATCTTTTGCGCAAGCCATATATTGATGGACAAAATAGATATGAACCACTTACTAAAAGCTTAGCTGTAATGTGTTTGCTTGAATTTTTGTATTCTAAGTTTTCCATTTTGTAGTTGAATTCGGGATACAAGTTTTTGGCCCAGTCCACTAGTATATATTTTTTTTATTATTATTATTTTACTTTGTCGCTGTCTTCCGCGTTTGCTAGGTAGCACAAGGAAACAGACGAAAGATATGGCTCAACCCACCCCCATACACATGTATATACATACACGTCCAGACACGCCAATATACATACCTATACATCTCAATGTACACATATATAAACACACACAGACATATACGTATATATACACATGCACATAATTCATACTGTCTGCCTTTATTCATTCCCATCGCCACCTCGCCACACATGAAATAACATCCCCCTCCCCCCTCATGTATGCGAGGTAGTGCTAGTAAAAGACAACAAAGGCCCCATTCGTTCACACTCAGTCCCCAGCTGCCACGTAATAATGCCTGAAACCACAGCTCCCCCTCCACATCCAGGCCCCACACAACTTTCCATGGTTTACCCCAGACGCTTCACATGCCCTAATTCAATCCATTGACAGCACGTTGACCACGGTATACCACATCGATCCAATTCACTCTATTCCTTGCCCGCCTTTCACCCTCCTGCATATTCAGGCACTGATCACTCAAAATCTTTTTCACTCCATCTTTCCACCTCCAATTTGGTCTCCCACTTCTCCTCGTTCCCTCCACCTCTGACACATATATCCTCTTGGTCAATCTTTCCTCACTCATTCTCTCCATGTGTCCAAACCATTTCAAAGCACCCTCATCTGCTCTCTCAACCACACTCTTTTTATTTCCACACATCTCTCTTACCCTATTATTACTTACTCGATCAAACCACCTCACACCACATATTGTCCTCAAACATCTCATTTCCAGCACATCCACCCTCCTGTGCACAACTCTATCCATAGCCCACGCCTCGCAACCGTACAGCATTGTTGAAACCACTATTCCTTCAAACATACCTATTTTTGCTTTCCGAGATAATGTTCTCGACTTCCAAACATTCTTCAAGGCTCCCAGGATTTTCGCCACCTCCCCCGCCCTATGATTCACTTCCGCTTCCATGGTTCTATCCACTGCCAGATCCACTCCCAGATATCTAAAACACTTTACTTCCTCCAGTTTTTCTCCATTCAAACTTACCTCCCAATTGACTTGACCCTCAACCCTACTGTACCTAATAACCTTGCTCTTATTCACATTTACTCTCAACTTTCTTCTTTCACACACTTTACCAAACTCAGTCACCAGCTTCTGCAGTTTCTCACATGAATCAGCCACCAGCGCTGTATCATTAGCGAACGACAACTGACTCACTTCCCAAGCTCTCTCATCCCCAACAGACTTCATACTTGCCCCTCTTTCCAAAACTCTTGCATTCACCTCCTTAACCACCCCATCCATAAACAAATTAAACAACCATGGAGACATCACACACCCCTGCCGCAAACCTACATTCACTGAGAACCAATCACTTTCCTCTATTCCTACACGTACACATGCCTTTCATCCTCGATAAAAACTTTTCACTGCTTCTAACAACTTGCCTCCCACACCATATATTCTTAGTACCTTCCACAGAGCATCTCTATCATATGCCTTCTCCAGATCCATAAATGCTACATACAAATCCATTTGCTTTTCTAAGTATTTCTCACATACATTCTTCAAAGTAAACACCTGATCCACACATCCTCTACCACTTCTGAAACCACACTGCTCTTCCCCAATCTGATGCTCTCTACATGCCTTAACCCTCTCAATCAATACCCTCCCATATGATTTACCAGGAATACTCAACAAACTTATACTATATATACTAGTATATATATATATAAGAATATTTGTAGTGTTCTTGTTTTTGTTCTTCCAATGTCTTTATAAAGAAATTAAGTTTGCCACTTTAATGTTATGCATAAGTTGATTTTTGTATACCGTTATTACAGGATGATTTATGAAAATCATGAATGTTAATCTTAGGCAGTGTATCTCCAGTAGGTGATGGTGTTGCATTACATTACTTCATACTTTTTGTAGATGGTAGTCTAAAGGTTTTTTGCTTTGGAAAAAGTATAACCAGTTTTGATTACATAAGTCATGTAAGTATTCCTCGCGTGTCGTAGAAAGCGACTAGAGGGGACGGGAGCGGGGGGCCGGAAATCCTCCCCTCCTTGTATTAACTTTCTAAAATGGGAAACAGAAGAAGGAGTCACGCGGGGAGTGCTCATCCTCCTCGAAGGCTCAGAGTGGGGTGCCTAAATGTGTGTGGATGTAACCAAGATGTGAAAAAAGGAGAGATAGGTAGTATGTTTGAGGAAAGGAACCTGGATGTTTTGGCTCTGAGTGAAACGAAGCTCAAGGGTAAAGGGGAAGAGTGGTTTGGAAATGTCTGGGGAGTGAAGTCAGGGGTTAGTGAGAGGACAAGAGCAAGGGAAGGAGTAGCAATACTCCTGAAACAGGAGTTGTGGGAGTATGTCATAGAATGTAAGAAAGTAAATTCTCGATTAATATGGGTAAAATTGAAAGTTGATGGAGAGAGGTGGGTGATTATTGGTGCATATGCACCTGGGCATGAGAAGAAAGATCATGAGAGGCAAGTGTTTTGGGAGCAGCTAAATGAGTGTGTTAGCGGTTTTGATGCACGAGACCGGGTTATAGTGATGGGTGATTTGAATGCAAAGGTGAGTAATGTGGCAGTTGAGGGAATAATTGGTATGCATGGGGTGTTCAGTGTTGTAAATGGAAATGGTGAAGAGCTTGTAGATTTATGTGCTGAAAAAGGACTGTTGATTGGGAATACCTGGTTTAAAAAGCGAGATATACATAAGTATACTTATGTAAGTAGGAGAGATGGCCAGAGAGCGTTATTGGATTACGTGTTAATGGACAGGCGTGCGAAAGAGAGACTTTTGGATGTCAATGTGCTGAGAGGTGCAACTGGAGGGATGTCTGATCATTATCTTGTGGAGGCTAAGGTGAAGATTAGTATGGGTTTTCAGAAAAGAAGAGTGAATGTTGGGGTGAAGAAGGTGGTGAGAGTAAGTGAGCTTGGGAAGGAGACCTGTGTGAAGAAGTATCAGGAGAGACTGTGTACAGAATGGAAAAAGGTGAGAACAATGGAAGTAAGGGGAGTGGGGGAGGAATGGGATGTATTTAGGGAATCAGTGATGGATTGCGCAAAAGATGCTTGTGGCATGAGAAGAGTGGGAGGTGGGCTGTTTAGAAAGGGTAGTGAGTGGTGGGATGAAGAAGTAAGAGTATTAGTGAAAGAGAAGAGAGAGGCATTTGGACGATTTTTGCAGGGAAAAAATGCAATTGAGTGGGAGAAGTATAAAAGAAAGAGACAGGAGGTCAAGAGAAAGGTGCAAGAGGTGAAAAAAAGGGCAAATGAGAGTTGGGGTGAGAGACTATCAGTTAATTTTAGGGAGAATAAAAAGATGTTCTGGAAGGAGGTAAATAGGGTGCGTAAGACAAGGGAGCAAATGGGAACTTCAGTGAAGGGCGTAAATGGGGAGGTGATAACAAGTAGTGGTGATGTGAGAAGGAGATGGAATGAGTATTTTGAAGGTTTGTTGAATGTGTCTGATGACAGAGTGGCAGATATAGGGTGTTTGGGTCGAGGTGGTGTGCAAAGTGAGAGGGTTAGGGAAAATGATTTGGTAAACAGAGAAGAGGTAGTAAAAGCTTTGCGGAAGATGAAAGCCGGCAAGGCAGCAGGTTTGGATGGTATTGCAGTGGAATTTATTAAAAAAGGGGGTGACTGTATTGTTGACTGGTTGGTAAGGTTATTTAATGTATGTATGACTCATGGTGAGGTGCCTGAGGATTGGCGGAATGCTTGCATAGTGCCATTGTACAAAGGCAAAGGGGATAAGAGTGAGTGCTCAAATTACAGAGGTATAAGTTTGTTGAGTATTCCTGGTAAATTATATGGGAGGGTATTGATTGAGAGGGTGAAGGCATGTACAGAGCATCAGATTGGGGAAGAGCAGTGTGGTTTCAGAAGTGGTAGAGGATGTGTGGATCAGGTGTTTGCTTTGAAGAATGTATGTGAGAAATACTTAGAAAAGCAAATGGATTTGTATGTAGCATTTATGGATCTGGAGAAGGCATATGATAGAGTTGATAGAGATGCTCTGTGGAAGGTATTAAGAATATATGGTGTGGGAGGCAAGTTGTTAGAAGCAGTGAAAAGTTTTTATCGAGGATGTAAGGCATGTGTACGTGTAGGAAGAGAGGAAAGTGATTGGTTCTCAGTGAATGTAGGTTTGCGGCAGGGGTGTGTGATGTCTCCATGGTTGTTTAATTTGTTTATGGATGGGGTTGTTAGGGAGGTAAATGCAAGAGTTTTGGAAAGAGGGGCAAGTATGAAGTGTGTTGGGGATGAGAGAGCTTGGGAAGTGAGTCAGTTGTTGTTCGCTGATGATACAGCGCTGGTGGCGGATTCATGGGAGAAACTGCAGAAGCTGGTGACGGAGTTTGGTAAAGTGTGTGGAAGAAGAAAGTTAAGAGTAAATGTCAATAAGAGCAAGGTTATTAGGTACAGTAGGGTTGAGGGTCAAGTCAATTGGGAGGTGAGTTTGAATGGTGAAAAACTGGAGGAAGTGAAGTGTTTTAGATATCTGGGAGTGGATCTGTCAGCGGATGGAACCATGGAAGCGGAAGTGGATCATAGGGTGGGGGAGGGGGCGAAAATTTTGGGAGCCTTGAAAAATGTGTGGAAGTCGAGAACATTATCCCGGAAAGCAAAAATGGGTATGTTTGAAGGAATAGTAGTTCCAACAATGTTGTATGGTTGCGAGGCGTGGGCTATGGATAGAGTTGTGCGCAGGAGGATGGATGTGCTGGAAATGAGATGTTTGAGGACAATGTGTGGTGTGAGGTGGTTTGATCGAGTAAGTAACGTAAGGGTAAGAGAGATGTGTGGAAATAAAAAGAGCGTGGTTGAGAGAGCAGAAGAGGGTGTTTTGAAATGGTTTGGGCACATGGAGAGAATGAGTGAAGAAAGATTGACCAAGAGGATATATGTGTCGGAGGTGGAGGGAACGAGGAGAAGAGGGAGACCAAATTGGAGGTGGAAAGATGGAGTGAAAAGGATTTTGTGTGATCGGGGCCTGAACATGCAGGAGGGTGAAAGGAGGGCAAGGAATAGAGTGAATTGGAGCGATGTGGTATACAGGGGTTGACGTGCTGTCAGTGGATTGAATCAAGGCATGTGAAGCGTCTGGGGTGAACCATGGAAAGCTGTCTAGGTGTGTATATTTGCGTGTGTGGACGTGTGTATGTACATGTGTATGGGGGGGTTGGGCCATTTCTTTCGTCTGTTTCCTTGCGCTACCTCGCAAACGCGGGAGACAGCGACAAAGTATAAAAAAAAAAAAAAAAAAAAAAAAAAAGTCATGTAAGTATGCTTGTGATATAGGTTTGAAATACATTATTCATACTTTATTGATATGAAAAAGTTGACAAAGAGGATATATGTGCCAGAAGTAGAAGGGACAAGGAAAACAATGAAACCAAATGGAGATGGAAGGATGTAGTGGAAAAGATTTTGAGCATCCAGGACCTGAACTTTCAGGAGGTTGAAAAGTGTGCATGGGATAGAGTGAATTGGAAGTGTGTTACAGGTACACCATCGAATTTCTGGAAACTGATGGTTCAGCCCCTTCTTTAGTCCGGACAAAATTATGTAAGGGAACTTGAAATTACCGCGGCCACCAGATTAGTTTACTGGGCAGCCACCGATGGCGCTATGTTTAGGGCACGCTTATTAACATTCTTTACACTGCACTTGTTGGTGTCGATACTGCAAATCTGTGAGATTCATAGGTTATTTTGCTTAAATTTAACCCTAGCTGTGGCTTTTAAGACATATGAGAGTGTCAGTCATGGTGTCAAACATGAACACCAGTCCATATCGATCCAAGATAAAGTAGAACTGTTAAAAAAATGGACCATGGTGTTTTGGTGCGTAACCTGTGTGACATCTACGGTGTTGGTTCATCAACTGTTTATGATATAAAGAAGCAAAGGGAGAAACTATTGAAATTCTATGCAGACAGCAATTCCAAGAAGCAAAGGATGATTTGAAAAACTATGAAAGATGGTAAGAGTACTGAGCATGATCGAGTAATGATGGACTGGTTTCGAAAGCGTCGGAGTGATGGAGTGGACTTGTCAGTTAGCATGATAATGGACCAGGCTAAGTTGTTCCATAAAGAACTTAAATTACAACATGAGCATGACTATAGGAAAGGATGGCTTCAAAGATTCGAGAAGTTTCATGGAATTTCCATGAATAAAGTGTGCGGAGAAAAGCGGTCTGCAAACCACGAAGGAGCTGCCAAGCATGTGGACCAATTCGCAAAACTCATAGCTGATGAGCACTTCAGTCCTGAGCAGGTGTATAATACAGGCAAAGATGCATTATTCTGGTGATGCACACCTAGGAAAACACTAACAACAGAAGACGAAGAAGACCCCACAGGATTCAATCTGAGGACAGACTTATCATCTTAGGGTGCTCATACATTTAGTATTTGTTTAATTTAGATTTCTAGCAGTCCATGGTATACATTAGACTCATGGGAGATGTATGATTAGTGGGATAGAGGTGTATTGATGAATTATTGTGTGACCATGGTTGGTCTGGCAAAATGGTTAATCCGGCAAGGCTTTAGAACCAAGAGTGCTGGAAATTTGGTGGTGTACCTGTATTCAGGTATGTGAGAAATACTTAGAAAAGCAAATGGATTTGTATGTAGCATTTATGGATCTGGAGAAGGCATATGATAGAGTTGATAGAGATGCTCTGTGGAAGGTATTAAGAATATATGGTGTAGGAGGAAAGTTGTTAGAAGCAGTGAAAAGTTTTTATCGAGGATGTAAGGCATGTGTACGTGTAGGAAGAGAGGAAAGTGATTGGTTCTCAGTGAATGTAGGTTTGCGGCAGGGGTGTGTGATGTCTCCATGGTTGTTTAATTTGTTTATGGATGGGGTTGTTAGGGAGGTAAATGCAAGAGTTTTGGAAAGAGGGGCAAGTATGAAGTCTGTTGGGGATGAGAGAGCTTGGGAAGTGAGTCAGTTGTTGTTCGCTGATGATACAGCGCTGGTGGCTGATTCATGTGAGAAACTGCAGAAGCTGGTGACTGAGTTTGGTAAAGTGTGTGGAAGAAGAAAGTTAAGAGTAAATGTGAATAAGAGCAAGGTTATTAGGTACAGTAGGGTTGAGGGTCAAGTCAATTGGGAGGTGAGTTTGAATGGAGAAAAACTGGAGGAAGTGAAGTGTTTTAGATATCTGGGAGTGGATCTGGCAGCGGATGGAACCATGGAAGCGGAAGTGGATCATAGGGTGGGGGAGGGGGCGAAAATTCTGGGGGCCTTGAAGAATGTGTGGAAGTCGAGAACATTATCTCGGAAAGCAAAAATGGGTATGTTTGAAGGAATAGTGGTTCCAACAATGTTGTATGGTTGCGAGGCGTGGGCTATGGATAGAGTTGTGCGCAGGAGGATGGATGTGCTGGAAATGAGATGTTTGAGGACAATGTGTGGTGTGAGGTGGTTTGATCGAGTGAGTAACGTAAGGGTAAGAGAGATGTGTGGAAATAAAAAGAGCGTGGTTGAGAGAGCAGAAGAGGGTGTTTTGAAGTGGTTTGGGCACATGGAGAGAATGAGTGAGGAAAGATTGACCAAGAGGATATATGTGTCGGAGGTGGAGGGAACGAGGAGAAGAGGGAGACCAAATTGGAGGTGGAAAGATGGAGTGAAAAAGATTTTGTGTGATCGGGGCCTGAACATGCAGGAGGGTGAAAGGAGGGCAAGGAATAGAGTGAATTGGAGCGATGTGGTATACCGGGGTTGACGTGCTGTCAGTGGATTGAATCAAGGCATGTGAAGCGTCTGGGGTAAACCATGGAAAGCTGTGTAGGTATGTATATTTGCGTGTGTGGACGTATGTATATACATGTGTATGGGGGGGGGGTTGGGCCATTTCTTTTGTCTGTTTCCTTGCGCTACCTCGCAAACGCGGGAGACAGCGACAAAGTATAATAAAAAAAAAATAAATAAAACCTGTATTCAGGGGTTGATGTGCTGTCAGGAGACTGAACTAGTACATATTAAATGTCCAGGGTAAACCATGGAAAGGTGGGTTGACATGCTGTCAGGGGACTGAACCAGTACATTTTAAATGTCCAGGGTAAACCATGGAAAGGTCTGTTCGGCCTTGTTGTGGATAATGGGCCGTGGTTTCAATACATTATACATGAGCTAGAGAATGGATGTGAGTGGATGTGGCCTTTCCTTGTTTGTTCCTGGCACTACCTTGCTGATGTGGTAAATTATAATGAATTATGAGAAAAGGATTATGGAAATCAGTTAACTCAAGAATAGCTTATCTTTTTAGAAATAAACTGTTTGTTAACTATGGATTATTGTTTTTGAAAGTAGAGACGTATAATGGATGATGAAGAATAAAGTTACTGATGTAATGAACCCTACTTAACCCTTTCATTGTGCATTTTTTCTGAAATGTTAGTTACCCCATATGGAAAAATGAAATTCCAAAATTTTTTTTCCTTATAGAAAATCTTTCATCACATATGATTGAAGGAAACACCCCAAAAAGTACTATAGTATGCTTTTCTCAGTATTAATATGGGAGGGTGTATTTTTTGCTGAGGATGATGGTGGCATGGATTATTTTCCTTTATATAAATGTATGATGATGGCTTTTTTCATTGTGTGATTTCATTTTAGATATATCAGAACACATTTCACACTTTCTGGATTTGTAATTGGCTTAAATTCACTCATCCTGTACCTGTCATTTACATATCTTTTTACATATACCAATTTTCTATATTCCATGTCAATTATTTATATATTTATTTATCATTTGCACATACTCAACATTATTTACATGAACTATTTACATGAACTGAAGAAAACATGAGCATGTTAGTTATAATTGCCTGATGACCCCTTTCTGGAAAGGGTCTTAGGGTTACCCTAGTCACAAGATTTTCTCCTTTTGCTGTAAGAATTACGTTTAGAATTTCTACACAAACTTAGTATCCCACTGTGTGATAGAAGTACATTTGTTTAACGATTAGGGGCATCTGTGATGCTTGACCTTTTTTCAGTTATGTTATTAGCTTGCCACTGACATTTGTGGACAAGATATTGAGTTGGAAATATGAAAGAGGGTGTGAAGGTCTGAAGCTACAAACGAGGCTCACTTCAGTGTACAACACCCTGCCACAAATGTTGCTTGAAGCAATGAATGGGTTACAGTAAATATTTTGAAAATGTTTTAGAGAACACCAGTGTCCCTTCAGTGATTGAAGCTTTCTCTTTTCATCTATTTATGCACCTTAGGAGTTGCATTTGGGTTTCTGAACTCTTTTTTTCTGGCCTGTCATACAGTTGTAAGAGTATCTTCATGTATTAGTGTGTTAGTTTTCAAATTTTTTTTAACCCTTTGGCTGCAGATTGTGACTTAAGTCATGATGTCCAGTAATCCCTCTAAATTTGAAATACGCTATAGTCTGCAGCTGTCAAAAAACAGATTGTGCATCCTGCTTAGTTCCGGAAATGGTGCTAAGGTGCTGTCCTTACGTGTTAGGAGGCTGGAATTTTATGCATAAACAGTGGCTCAGTTTGCTGACGATTGTCTCCTACATATTGATTCACTTATGTTTCTCTTATATTTTACTTTGTTTTCATTGTTATGTAATTAATTTTTGGACATGATAATGTCAAGATCTGATGAATAATTTTGTCTTGGGTATTATAATTATAACTAAGATAAAGATAATGTACAACGTTTTTTTAAGTGATTTTGAATTGGCAGTGTGAAGCTGCATAGTCTCTTTAAATTTTGCACTTCAATTTTTTTCTTGTGTACATTTCATTCATTATTAAGAATTTGATATATTCTGTAATACATAAATGAATATGTTCAATTATGGTAAAAGAAAGATATTTTGACAAGTGCTCATGAGGTGGCAATGTAGTGCTGCTTGGCATTATTTTTGTGTGGCTGTTAAATTATTTCATGACCTTTATGATTTGTTTCTGTTAGGAACAGAAAACTTATGTACTTGAGAAGTTTATGCCAACCTAGAGGAGTCACCCTTAAATACTTGAATTTTGTTTCTCTTTTTTCTACCCCTGTAGTCAGATGATGATTGTAAAAAATAGTGATACCAAGTATGGAAACTTTATCGCTATTATTTTGTATTGATGAAAAAAGTATTAGATAAGGACCAATTACCATTTTCATATTTTTGTGGAGAATTCTCTCTTGCATTGCAGCTGGAAATTTTTTCTGCAGCAAAAGGGTTAAAGTATTGTTTGAATGGATCTGTTCTAAATGACATAAGATGGTCCAACTCTAAGTAACACTATATCTTGAAAGACAAGCAAGGATTTTTATTCTTTATAGGAATTGTACATACAGATGTATACTTGAAAAGCTAGAAGTGTAATGTTATGGTTGCACCAGTGCTTTTTGCTATTTCTAAACTAGATTGTAGAAACTGCCCTGCTGATTTTATTTTTCTTCTTAAAAACCAGAGGAGTGTACAGTGCCATTTGTATTGGCATATGATGACCTTCTTTCGGGGCCATTCAAAACTTTCTTCGACTGCAGCATGAAAATTGGTGGAGATGTTGAGAACATTGCTAAGTTAGTGCAGTCAGCCTTCATCAACCAACGAGCCTTCTTGGTCATGGCAACAAAGAGCCAGCGGCCTTTGGATACAGAATTACCAGAGGTAGAGAATTATATCTTTTCTTTATCATTAGGAGCTCATATTATGTAATGTCAGATGATGTGAATGATGAGAGGTATAATCAGTTTTTCATCAATTATATTAGGGAGTATATAAACATTTCTTATGGTATAAAACCACTGATATCTGGAATAGCATTGTATATGTGTTGCAGTGGCTGTATCTCCTCCTCTTCTTCAAATGATGCCTTAAGTACTTGTTGATAGACAGTTTAGGATGCTTGTTCTTTGAAGTACCTTGTGTGAATGATTGTATATAGCTTAAATATTTGTTGGGTTTTGTGGAGAAAGTAAAGTACATATAAAGAAATAGACATAGGAATATTTGAATAGCAAAGGATTGAGGTTGGATAAGAAAGGCATTATTTTGTCTTTGTGATTCATTTTATGGGTAGGGATGTGATGAGATTATATTTAGTAATAAAGAAATACGATTCTATAAGAGGGGGAGAGTTAATGGATTAGTTATGTTAATAACATTATTGATGATGATTATAATATCTCTGGGCATGGGTTCTATATAGATTTGCTTGACAGTACTTAATACAGTTAGCTGAGAAATTTACATGCAATGAGAATGTTAGATTTAGTTCTTGCTTCAAACAAGTCTTATTGGAGAAAAGTTTGGTACTGACACTGATGATAGTGCATCAAAACCACAGCCTTGTATCCAGAACAAGGCCTCCACAGATTTTGCTTGCTTTCCTCAGCCTCTTCATATGCTCTGGTTCAGTCCACTGACAGCATATTGCCACATGGATACCACACTGTTCCGGTTTACTTTATCTTGTGCATACCTTACTCCCCTCTTAATGTTCATGCCCCAAGCACTCAAAACCTTATTCACTCCATCTTTCCTTCTTCAGTTTGCTGTTTTCCTTCTATTTGTTCTTTTTGCTTCTTACACACATACCCTCTTTGTCATCCTCTCCTCACTCATTCTTCCTTAATGGCCTAACCAGTTCAGCATGCCCTATTCAGCTTTCTTAACCATGCTCTTCATGTTACCACACACCTCTCTTGCCCTATTATGTCTTACCTGATCAACCCTTCTCACACCACATATTATCCTCAAACATTTCATTTCCAATACGTTCACCCTCTACCATCCATTATTATTTATAGACCATGCCTTGCATACAAACAACCCCATTGCAACTATTGAGCCTTCAGACATGCCCATCTTTGCCCTCCCAGATAGTAGCCTCTCTGTCCACACATTCCTCAGTGTTCCCAAGACCTTTGTCCCCTCTTGCACCCAATGACTCGCTTCAACTCCTATGGTTCCATGGGCTGGCATGTCCACTCTCAGGCTATGAAACAGTTCACTTCCCCCAAGCTTTCTCCTTTCAGACTTACACTCTGCATAACCTAGCTATCTCCAGTGCTAAACGTAATGACCTTACTCTTATTCTATTCATATTTACTCTCAACCTTTTTCTTTCACTTTCACTCCAAAATTCAGACACTAGCTTCTGCAGTTTGTTACTCAAATCTTCTACCAGCACCAAGTCATCAACAGACAGCAACTAACTCGCCACCCAAACCCCCTCACCCCAAACAGAATGCACACCATCCATTCTCTCCAATACCT
The DNA here is from genome assembly GCF_036320965.1 of Panulirus ornatus. Classification (NCBI taxonomy): domain Eukaryota; kingdom Metazoa; phylum Arthropoda; class Malacostraca; order Decapoda; family Palinuridae; genus Panulirus; species Panulirus ornatus. The sequence continues at coordinate 9,855,366 of NC_092271.1, read as the reverse complement.
TGGCATTCACCTCCATCACCTCCCCATCCATAAATGAATTAAACAGCCATGGTGACATCACTTACACCTTTGCTGCAAACCCACCTTTACCTGGAAGTTCTCACCCTCCTCTTTACTTATACACACGCCATACTCCATTAGTAAAAAGACTCGGTGCTTATGATAGCTTTCCTCCCATGCTGTGTATTTGTAACTTTCATCAACAGAGTCTCTTTGTTAACCTTTTCATATGCTTTCTCTAGATCCATAAATGCCACATACAAATCTTTCTCTTTCTCTTAAGTATTTCTTGCAAACATTCTTCAAACCTCCCCCTTAAGTCTTGCATACAACTTGCCGTAGACACTCAACAGACTTGTACTTTTGTAATTCAAACACTCACCCTTTTGCCCTTATACAATGGTTTTTTACTTGCATTCTCCCAATCCTCAGGCACCTCATTATGATACATTAAAAAAATCTAACCAACCAGTCAGTCACCCCTCAAGAAATTCAACCTCATTGATACATTGAAAAATCTAGCTGACCAGTCAGTCACCCCTTTTAAGAAATTCAACTGCAGTACCATTCACAAAACTTTCACCACCTCCTCTCTTGTTACCATACCTCTTGGCCTGACCATCTTACTTTGCATACCTCCCCACCCCAAAGACCCTACACCTGCCTACCTATCTTAAAAATCATTCAGCAATCCTTTAAGAGTACTCATTTCATCTCTTCACTGCATCTCTGCTTATTACCACTTTCCAGTATGCCCTTATCACTGATGTTTCCAATTGTTTTTTTTTTTTCTTACTCTGTTAAACTACTTCCAAAATATTATCTTATTCTCTGTGAAGTCGCTTCAACTCTCTTTTCAGCTTCTTCACCTTGAAATCCTGCCATGTTCTCTTGTACATCTCATGATTGCTCATGCTTCTTCCCTGTAAGAAACTTGCAAACACCTCTTAGCTCTTTAACTTGCAACTTCACTTCATCATCCCACCTCTCACAACCATTTCTCGCCTGCTTACCACCCAACTTCTACATGCCACAAACATTTCTTGCACATGCTAGCATTGCTTTCCGAAATACCTTCCATTCATCTCCCACTCCCTGAGCTTTGTTTACTCTTTTCTTTTGCGACTGTACACTCTTTGTCTCTTGGGACTGAATTTTTATCTGAACACAGACCCATCAGTGAACCAGTGGATGTTCAAGAACAGGTTTCTCTTTCCCCAAACTAGAACACTACTTTGCATCAGGAGGATTAGATCTTCAGTATAAAAATATTTCTACTGCACAGGTTTTAGAACCTACGGGCAAGAAGATTCAAGAGGTGATATCGTATCGAGAATCCAACCGCCAGTCTCAGTACTTCAACCACCTGTCTGCAGTCTCTGAATCTATCACTGCTCTGTCTTGGGTAGCAGTTACCCCTGCTCCTGCACCATATGTGAAAGAGATGGGTGATTCTGCTGTTTTCTACACCAACAAAGTTCTCAAGGAATATAGGTATATTTATTAGACTTTATATTTCTTTGTATATGGCATATGGAGCTGGAAGTACTTTTCTATTTACCCATGCCCTCTGAATATAATTTTTTTTTTCTTTAAACTTGTCTCAGCAAAATGTTTTGACATAAAACATATTGCAATGTATGCCATATGCTTCTCACAAAGTGTTTGCTTTATGTGCTTTTATGGGATTTACAGACTTTACCCATTTCCTTGACATAGTTTGATAAATATTTACTTATTTCATAGGATGGGGATGTACAGTATGGGTTGATTTCACAAATGGGCCATAATACTGTGAAGTTAGTGCACCCTTGGATTGCTCTGAAACAGTATTATTGATAAAGAATACGTGTTACATTGATAGAATGTTGACATTATGTGATTTGCCTGAATCAGCGAGCATTGTAAGTATTGAAGGAGGACAAGGAAATGATTTATTGAAATGAAGATAGATATGGTAATATGTGTAAATTTTTTGAGGCAGATTTTTATTCAGTCTTGCAAAATATATAACTGGAGTTTTGTGAGGTGCCACTTTATTTCAAACTCTTACAAAATGCTCAGATGCACCATCATTGGAAATTACATTTAGAGGACCAGTTAGAGTAAAGCGGCTCCTACACAGTCAATATTATTGATACAATATATTTATTATATTTTGCTTTGTCGCTGTCTCCTGTGTCAGCGAGGTAGTGCAAGGAAACAGACGAAAGAAATGGCCCAACCCACCCACATACACATGTATATACATACACGTCCTCACACACAAATATACATACCCATACATCTCAACATATACATATATATATATATACACCCACAGACAAGTGAGAGGGTTAGGGAAAATGATTTGGTAAACAGAGAAGAGGTAGTGAAAGCTTTGCGGAAGATGAAAGCCGGCAAGGCAGCAGGTTTGGATGGTATTGCAGTGGAATTTATTAAAAAAGGGGGTGACTGTATTGTTGACTGGTTGGTAAGGTTATTTAATATATGTATGACTCATGGTGAGGTGCCTGAGGATTGGCGGAATGCGTGCATAGTGCCATTGTACAAAGGCAAAGGGGATAAGAGTGAGTGCTCAAATTACAGAGGTATAAGTTTGTTGAGTATTCCTGGTAAATTATATGGGAGGGTATTGATTGAGAGGGTGAAGGCATGTACAGAGCATCAGATTGGGGAAGAGCAGTGTGGTTTCAGAAGTGGTAGAGGATGTGTGGATCAGGTGTTTGCTTTGAAGAATGTATGTGAGAAATACTTAGAAAAGCAAATGGATTTGTATGTAGCATTTATGGATCTGGAGAAGGCGTATGATAGAGTTGATAGAGATGCTCTGTGGAAGGTATTAAGAATATATGGTGTGGGAGGCAAGTTGTTAGAAGCAGTGAAAAGTTTTTATCGAGGATGTAAGGCATGTGTACGTGTAGGAAGAGAGGAAAGTGATTGGTTCTCAGTGAATGTAGGTTTGAGGCAGGGGTGTGTGATGTCTCCATGGTTGTTTAATTTGTTTATGGATGGGGTTGTTAGGGAGGTAAATGCAAGAGTTTTGGAAAGAGGGGCAAGTATGAAGTCTGTTGGGGATGAGAGAGCTTGGGAAGTGAGTCAGTTGTTGTTCGCTGATGATACAGCGCTGGTGGCTGATTATGTGAGAAACTGCAGAAGCGATGAGTTGGTAAGCGTGTGGAAAGAAGTTAGATTGAATAAAGCAGGTATTGGAAAGGTGAGGAAGCAGAGTTGGGGAAGGAAAGTGAATTTAATGTGGATATCTGGAGCGGATATTAGGAGTACTAGTAGGGATGGGGTCAAAATTGGGGGGTGAAGTTTGGAATCGAGAATATCTCGGAGGCAAAATGTGGAAGGTGTGTAAATGTATGTATATCCTGGGATGGATAATTGGCCAGGAGGATGGAAAACATGTGGGGATGAGCGAGAGTGAGTACGATAGGGTAGAGTGGGGAAAAAGAGGGGCTGAAAATCTGAGAGGTGCTTGAATGACATGGTGGAATGTGAGAACATTATTGAAAGAATAAAGTGGGTGAGGAAGAGATAGAGGTACCAAATGTGGTAGGTTGCGAAGGATGGAGTATAAGATTTGTGTGATCGGGCATGAACATGCGGATGTGTGAAAGAGATTTTGAAGGAAATAGATGTGGTGGAGTGTGGTATTATCGGGGTTTGAGTCGTCAAGGTGAGAATCGGGGCAAGTGAAGCGCGTGGGTAAACCAGGAAAGTGTTGAGGTTTGTATAGAATGTGTGGAACGTATGATCAGATATATGTGTGGATGGGGGGGAGGGAGAGTGGGAGACCAATTGGTTGGTAGTGATTGCGGTGTATCGGCTAACATGCGGAGGGGTAAAAGGAGGGCAACGAATAAGTGAATTGGAGCGATTTGGTATACGTGGTGTGTGCTGTCAGTGGTTGATCGGGGCATGTGAGCGTGCGGGTAAAGAATGGAAAGCTGTGTGTGTATATGTGCATGGTGGGTAGTGTTACAGTGAGGGGGTGGGGTTGGCCCATTTCTTTCGTTGTTCTGTGCTACCTCGCAAACGCGGGAGACAGCGACAAAGTATAATAAATAAAAAATAACCCACAGACATATACATATATACACTTTTACACAATTCACACTGTCTGCCTTTATTCATTCCCTTCGCCACCCTGCCACACATGAAATAAACAACCCCCTCCCCTCGAATGTGCGCGAGGTAGCGCTAGGAAAAGACAACAAAGGCCACATTTGTTCACACTCAGTCTCTAGTTGTCATGTAATAATGCACCAAAACCACAGCTCCCTTTCCACATCCAGGCCCCACAGAACTTTCCATGGTTTACCCCAGACGCTTCACATGCCCTGGTTCAATCCATTGACAGCACGTCTACCCCAGTATACCACATCGTTCCAACTCACTCTATTCCTTGCATGCCTCTCACCCTCCTGCATGTTCAGGCCCTGATCACTCAAAATCTTTTTCACTCCATCCTTCCACCTCCAATTAGGTCTCCCACTTCTCCACGTTCCTTCCACCTCTGACACGTGTATCCTCTTGGTCAATCTTTCCTCACTCAGTCTCTCCATGTGACCAAACCATTTCAAAACGCCCTCTTCTGCTCTCTCAACCACACTCTTTTTATTACCACACATCTCTCTTACCCTATTATTACTTACTCGATCAAACCATCTCACACCACATAATGCCCTCAAACATCTCATTTCCAGCACATCCACCCTCCTGCGCACAACTCTATCCATAGCCCACGCCTCGCAACCATATAACATTGTTGGAACCACTATTCCTTCAAACATACCCATTTTTTGCTTTCCGAGATAATGTTCTTGACTTCCACAAATTCTTCAACGCTCCCAGAACTTTCGCCCCCTCCCCCACCCTATGATTCACTTCTGCTTCCATGGTTCCATCCGCTGCCAAATCCACTCCCAGATATCTAAAACACTTCACTTCCTCCAGTTTTTCTCCATTCAAACTTACCTCCCAAATGACTTGTCCCTCAACCCTACTGTACCTAATAACCTTGCTCTTATTCACATTTACTCTCAGCTTTCTTCTTTCACACACTTTACCAAACTCGGTTACCAGCTTCTGCAGTTTCTCACCCGTATCAGCCACCAGCACTGTATCATCAGCGAACAACAACTGACTCGCTTACCAAGCTCTCTCATCCACAACAGACTGCATACTTGCCCCTCTTTCCAAAACTCTTGCATTCACCTCCCTAACCCCCATCCATAAACAAATTAAACAACTATGGAGACATCACACACCCCTGCCACAAACCTACATTCACTGAGAACCAATCACTTTCCTCTCTTCCTACACGTACACATGCCTAACATCCTCGATAAAAACTTTTCACTGCTTCTAACAACTTCCCTCCCACACCATATATTCTTAATACTTTCCACAGAGCATCTTTATCAACTCTATCATATGCCTTCTCCTGATCCATAAATGCTACATACAAATCCATTTGCTTTTCTAAGTATTTCTCGCATACATTCCTCAAAGCAAACACCTGATCCACACATCCTCTGCCACTTTTGAAACCACACTGCTCTTACCCAATCAGATGCTCTGTACATACCTTCACCATCGCAATCAATACCCTCCAATATAATTTACCAGGAATACTCAACAAACTTGTACCTCTGTAATTTGAGCACTCACTTTTATCCCCTTTGCCTTTGTACAGTGGAACTATGCAAGCATTCCACCAATCCTCAGGCACCTCGACATGAGACATACATACATTAAGTAACCACACCAACCAATCAACAGTGCAGTCACCCCTTTTTTGATAAATTATACTGCAATACCATCCAAACTCGCTGCCTTGCCGGCTTTCATCTTCCGCAAAGCTTTTACTACCTCTTCTCTGTTTACCAAATCATTTTTCCTAACCCTCTCACTTTGCACACCACCTTGACCAAAACACCCTATATCTGCCACTCTATCATCAAACACATTCAACAAACCTTCAAAATACTCACTCCATCTCCTTCTCACATCACCGCTACTTGATATCACCTCCCCATTAGCCCCCTTCACTACAGTTCCCTTTTGTTCCCTTGTCTTATGCACTTTATTTACCTCCTTCCAAAACATCTTTTTATTCTCCCTAAAATTTAATGATACTCTCTCACCCCATCTCTCATTTGCCCTCCTTTTCACCTCTTGCACCTTTCTCGACCTCCTGCCTCTTTCTTTTATACATCTCCCAATCTTTTGCATTATTTCCCTGCAAAAATCGTCCAAATGCCTCTCTCTTCTCTTTCACTAATAATCTTACTTCTTCATCCCACCACTCACTTCCCTTTCTAATCTGCCCACCTCCCACGCTTGTCATGCCACAAGCATCTTTTGCGCAAGCCATCACTGCTTCCCGAAATGCGTCCCATTCCTCCCCCACTCCCCTTACCTCCTTTGTTCTCACCTTTTTCCATTCTGTACTCAGTCTCTCCTGGTACTTCCTCACACAAGTCTCCTTCCCAAGCTCACTTACTCTCACCACTCTCTTCGCCCCAACATTCTCTCTTCTTTTCTGAAACCTCTACAAATCTTCACCTTCGCCTCCACAAGATAATGATCAGACATCCCTCCAGTTGCACCTCTCAGCACATTAACATCCAAAAGTCTCTCTTTCGTGCACCTATCAATTAAAACGTAATCCAATAACGCTGTCTGGCCATCTCTCCTACTTACATACGTATACTTATGTATATCTCTCGTTTTAAACCAGGTATTCGCAATCGCCAGTCCTTTTTCAGCACATAAATCTACAAGCCCTTCATCATTTCCATTTACAGCACTGAACACCCCATGTACACCAATTATTCCCTCAACTGCCACATTACTCACCTTTGCATTCAAATCACCCATCACTATAACCTGGTCTCGTGCATCAAAACTACTAACGGACTCGCTCAGCTGCTCCCAAAACACTTGCCTCTCATGATCTTTTTTTTCATGCCCAGGTGCATATGCACCAATAATCACCCATCTCTCTCCATCCACTTTCAGTTTTACCCATATCAATCTAGAGTTTACTTTCTTACACTATCACATACTCCCACCACTCCTGTTTCAGGAGTAGTGCTACTCCTTCCCTTGCTCTTGCCTCTCACTAACCCCTGACTTTACTCCCAAGACATTCCCAAACTACTCTTCCCCTTTACCCTTGAGCTTCATTTCACTCAGAGCCAAAACATCCAGGTTCCTTTCCTCAAACATACTACGTATCTCTCCTTTTTTCTCATCTTGGTTACATCCACACACATTTAGACACCCCAATCTGAGCCATCGAGGAGGATGAGCACTCCCCACATGACTCCTTCTTCTGTTTCCCCTTTTAGAAAGCTAAAATACAAGGAAGGGAGGGTTTCCGGCTCCCCGCAATATACACAGCTCAGATTGAACAACCATGGAGACATCACGCATCCTTGCTGCAAAAAGACATTCACCGGGAACCAATCACTTTCCTCTCTTCCTACATGCACACCTGCCTTATATCCTTGGTAAAAACTTTTCATTGCTTCTAGCAACTTACCTGCCATGCCATATACTCTTAATACCTTCCACAAAGCATCTGTATCAACCCTCTCATATGGGGTGGTTAGGGAGGTAAATGCAAGAGTTTTGGAGAGAGGGGCAAGTATGCAGTCTGTTGTGGTTGAAAGGGCTTGGGAAGTGAGTCGGTTGTTGTTCGCTGATGATACAGCATTGGTGGCTGATTCGTGTGAGAAACTGCAGAAGTTGTTGACTGAGTTTGGTAAAGTGTGTGAAAGAAGAAAGTTGAAAGTAAATGTGAATAAGAGCAAAGTTATTAGGTTCTGTATGGTTGAGGAACAAGTTAAGTGGGAGGTAAGTTTGAATATCTCTGGGGATACGGGAAAAAGAATACTTCCCATGTGTTCCCTGCATGTCGTAGAAGGCGACTGAAGGGGACGGGAGTGGGGGCTAGTAACCCTACCCTCCATGCATCTCAACTTTCTAAGAAGGGAAACAGAAGGAGCCATGCGGGGAGTGCTCATCCTCCTCGAAAGCTCAGATTGGGGTTTCTAAATGTGTGTGGATGTAACCAAGATGAGAAAAAAGGAGAGATAGGTAGTGTGTTTGAGGAAAGGAACCTGGTTGTTTTGGCTCTGAGTGAATTGAAGCTCAAGGGTAAAGGGGAAGAGTGGTTTGGGAATGTCTTGGGAGTAAAGTCAGGGGTTGGTGAGAGGACAAGAGCAAGGGAAGGAGTAGCGCTACTCCTGAGGCAAGAGTGGTGGGAGTATGTGATAGATTGTTAGAAAGTAAACTCTAGATTGGTATGGTTAAAACTGAAAGTGGATGGAGAGAGAGGTGATCATTGATGCTTATGCACCTGGCCATGAGAAGAAAGATCATGAGAGGCAAGTGTTTTGGGAGCAACTGAGTGAGTGTGTTAGCAGCTTTGATGCACAAAACCAGGTTAAAGTGATGGGTGATTTGAATGCAAAGGTGATTAATGTGGCAGTTGAGGATATGATTGGTGTACATAGGGAGTTCATTGTTGTAAATGGAAATGGTGAAGAGCTTGTAGATTTGTGTGCTGAAAAAGGACTGATGATTGGGAATACCTGGTTTAAAAAGAGAGATATACATAAGTATACATATGTAAATAGGAGAGATGGCCGGAGAGCGTTATTGGATTACGTTAATGTGCTGTTGTTGACTGATGTTAATGTGCTGAGAGGGGCAACTGGAGGGATGTCTGATCATTATCTTGTGAAGGCAAAGGTGAAGATTTGTAGTGGTTTTCAGAAAAGAAGAGAGAATGTTGGGGTAAAGGGAGTGGTGAGAGGAAGTGAGCTTGGAAAGGAGACTTGTATGAGGAAGTACCAGGAGAGATTGAGTGCAGAATGGAAAAAGGTGAGAGCAAATGACATAAGGGAGTGAGGGAGGAGTGGGATGCATTTAGGAAAGCAGTGATGGCTTGTGCAAAAGATGCTTGTGGCATGAGAAATGTGGGAGATGGGCAGATTAGAAAGGGTAGTGAGTGGTAGGATGAAGTAAAATTGTTAGTGAAAGAGAAGATAGAGGAGTTTGGATGATTTTTACAGGGAAGTAGTATGAGTGACGGGGAGATTATTAAAGATACAGGCAGAAGGTCAATAGAAAGGTACAAGAGGTGAAAGTTGGGTTGAGAGAGTACCATTAAATTTTAGGGTGAATGAAAAGATGTTTTGGAAGGAGGTAAATAAAGTTTGTAAGACAAGAGAACTAATAGGAACGTTGGTGAAGGTGGCAGATTGGGAGGTAATAGCAAATAGTGTTGAAGTGAGAAGGAGACGGAGTGAGTATTTTGAAGGTTTGTTGAATGTGTTTGATGATAAGAGTGGCAGATACACGGTGTTTTCGTCGAGGTGATGTGCGAAGTGAGGTCAGGGAGAATGGTTTGCTGAACAGAGGAGAGGTAGTGAAAGCTTTGTGGAAGATGAAAGCTGGCAAGGCGGTGGGTTTGGATGGTATTGCAATGGAATTTATTAAAAAAGGGGGTAACTGTGTATGTATTCACGTTGAAGTGCCTGAGGATTGGCGGAAAGCATGCATAGTGCCATTGTATAAAGGCAAAGGGGATAAAGGTGAGTGTTCACATTACAGATGTATAAGTTTGTTGAGTATTCCTGGGAAATTATATAGGAGGGTATTGATTGAGAGGGTGAAGGCATGTATGGAGCATCAGATTGGGGAAGAGCCGTGTGGTTTCAGAGGTGGTAGAGGATGTGTGGATCAGGTGTTTGCTTTGAAGAATGTATGTGAGAAATACTTAGAAAAACAGATGGATTTGTATGTAGCATTTATGGATCTGGAGAAGGCATATGATAGATTTGATAGAGATGCTTTGTGGAATGTATTAAGAGTATATGATGTGGGAGGTAAGTTGCTGGAAGTAGTGAAAAGTTTTTATCAAGGATGTAAGGCATGTGCATGAGTAGGAAGAGAGAAAAGTGATTGGTTCCCAGTGAATGTCAGTTTACGGCAGGGGTGTTAGATGGCTTCATGGTTGTTTAATTTGTTTATGGATGGTGTTGTTAGGGAGTAGAATGCAAGAGTTTTGGAGAGAGGGGCAAATATGCAGTCTGTTGTGGATGAGAGGGCTTGGTAAGTGAGTCAGTTGTTCGCTGATGATACAGCACTTGTGGCTGATTCGGGTGAGAAACTGTAGAAGTTGGTGACTGAGTTTGGTAAAGTGTGCGAAAGAAGAAAGCTGAGAGTAAATGTGAATAAGAGCAAGGTACTTAGGTTTAGAAGGGTTGAGGGACAAGTTGATTGGGAGGTAAGTTTGAATGGAGAATAACTGGAGGAAGTGAAGAGTTTTAGATATCTGGAAGTGGATTTGGCAGCAAATGGAACCATAGAAGCGGAAGTGAGTCGCAGGGTGGGGGAGGGTGTAAAGGTTCTAGGAGCTTTGAAAAATGTGTGGAAGACGAGAACGTTATCTCAGAGTGCAAAAATGTGTATGTTTGAAGGAATATTCATTCCAACAATGTTATATGGTTGTGAGGCATAGGCTATAGATAGTGTTGTGCGGAGGAGGGTGGATGTACTGGAAATGAAATGCTTTAGGACAATATGTGGTGTGAGGTGGTTTGATCGAGTAAATAATGAAAGGGTAAGAGAGATATGTGGTAATATAGAGTGTGTGGTTAAGAGAGCAAAAGAGGGTGTATTGATATGGTTTGGTCGCATGGAGAAAATGAGTGAGGCAAGATTGACATAGATGATGTGCGTGTCAGAGGTAGAGGGAACAAAGAGAAGCGGGAGACCAAATTGGAGGTGGAAGGATGGAGTGAAGACAATTTTGAGCGATCGGGGCCTGAACATAGAGGAGGGTGAAAGGCGTGCAAGGAATAGAGTGAATTGGAATGATGTTGTATACCGGGGTCGATGTGCTGTCTGGATTGAACCAGGGCATGTGAAGGTTAAACCAAGTAAATTTTTTTTTTTGGCTTGGATGTGGAAAGGGAGCTGTGTTTTCAGTGCATTACACATGACAGCTCAGGACTGAATGTGAACGAATGTGGCCTTTTTATGTCTTATCCTATTGCTACCTCACGGGATGTGTGTGTGCTATTTCATGTGTGGCGGGGAGGCAACGGGAAGTGATGAAGGCAGCAAGTATGAATATGTTCATGTGTATATATATATATATTTCTGTGTATGTATATGTATGTATACGTTGAAATGTATAGGTATGTATATGTGCATGTGTGGGTGTTTATGTATATACATGTCTGTTTCCTTGTGCTACCTCACTAACGTGGGATACGATGTTTAGTATGATAAAAGAAAAATAGATAAAAGTATGCTCTGCTCAATATTATTGTATAATAGCTTCTCCAAAAACAGAGTATCTCCTCAAAATACCATAACATTCGTTCATACACCATAACGTTCGTTCATACACCTCCTCAGAACCTGCACTGGATTTCTGTGAACTGCTAATTTTCTTAAGCTCCTTCCTAATGTTGGTTCTCATTAAGTTAAACTTTTTCACATCATCTCTGGTGGCCCCTGGGTATTTTTCATTGTACTTCTTCAAAACATCATATGAATTGTTTTTTTGTCTGTCTCAGTAGTCTGAGGATTTATTTTCCCACAGTGTAGGTAAATCCCTATATAATCAAATGCAGTTTTACTAGAAATCATCTGTCATCATCCTTTGTGGTAGACATGTCAACAAGAGAGAAGTTCCTGCAAGGAAAGTAGAATGCATTCTGATGGATTATTGCACACTATTACACGTGCACTGCTCGATAAACATATATTGCATAGTACAATATCAGTCAGATTTTGATGTCCTCAGTATTTTGCATCATTCTTCAATACTTTCCCTTAACTATCAGTATTATTGCGCAGTCCCTAGGGATAGGAGATAAAGAATACTTCCCACGCATTCCTCACGTGTCATAGAAGGCGACTAAAGGGGACGGGAGCGGGGGGGGGCTAGAAACCCTCCCCTCCTTGTACTTTAACTTTCTAAAAGGGGAAACAGAAGAAGGAGTCACGCGGGGAGTGCTCATCCTCCTCGAAGGCTCAGATTGGGGTGTCTAAATGTGTGTGGATGTAACCAAGATGAGAAAAAAAGAAGAGATAGGTAGTATGCTTGAGGAAAGGAACCTGGATGTTTTGGCTCTTGAGTGAAATGAAGCTCAAGGGTAAGGGGGAAGAGTGGTTTGGGAATGTCGTGGGAGTAAAGTCAGGGTTAGTGAGAGGACAAGAGCAAGGGAAGGAGTAGCACTACTACTGAAACAGGAGTGGTGGGAGTATGTGATAGTGTAAGAAAGTAAACTCTTGATTGATATGGATAAAACTGAAAGTTGGAGAGAAATGGGTGATTATTGGTGCATATGCACCTGGGAATGAGAAGAAAGCTCATGAGAGGCAAGTGTTTTGGGAGCAGGTGAATGAGTGTGTTAGTGGTTTTGATGCACGAGACCGGGTTATAGTGATGGGAGATTTGAATGCAAAGGTGAGTAATGTGGCAGTTGAGGGAATAATTGGTATACATGGGGTGTTCAGTGTTGTAAATGGAAATGATGAGCTTGTAGATTTATGTGCTGAAAAAGGACTGGTGATTGGGAATACCTGGTTTAAAAAGAGAGATATACTTAAGTATATGTATGCAAGTAGGAGAGATGGCCAGAGAGCATTATTGGATTACGTGTTAATTGATAGACACGCGAAAGAGAAACTTTTGGATGTTAATGTGCTGAGAGGTGCAACTGGAGGGATGTCTGATCATTATCTTGTGGAGGCGAAGGTGAAGATTTGTAGAGGTTTTCAGAAAAGAAGAGAGAATGTTGGGGTGAAGAGAGTGGTGAGAGTAAGTGAGCTTGGGAAGGAGACTTGTGTGAGGAAGTACCAGGAGAGACTGAATACAGAATGGAAAAAGGTGAGAACAAAGGAGGTAAGGGGAGTGGGGGAGGAATGGGATGTATTTAGGGAAGCAGTGATGGCTTGCGCAAAAGATGCTTGTGGCATGAGAAGCGTGGGAGGTGGGCAGATTAGAAAGTGTAGTGAGTGGTGGGATGAAGAAGTAAGGTTATTAGTGAAAGAGAAGAGAGAGGAATTTGGGCGATTTTTGCAAGGAAATAATGCAAATGAGTGGGAGATGTATAAAAGAAAGAGGCAGGAGGTCAGGAGAAAGGTGCAAGAGGTGAAAAAGAGGGCAAATGAGAGTTGGGGTGAGAAAGTATCATTAAATTTTATGGAGAATAAAAGGATGTTTTGGAAGGAGGTAAATAAAGTGCGTAAGACAAGGGAACAAAAGGGAACTTCAGTGAAGGGGGCTAATGAGGAGGTGATATCAAGTAGCGGTGATGTGAGAAGGAGATGGAGTGAGTATTTTGAAGGTTTGTTGAATGTGTTTGATGATAGAGTGGCAGATATAGGGTGTTTTGGTCAAGGTGGTGTGCAAAGTGAGAGGGTTAGGAAAAATGATTTGGTAAACAGAGAAGAGGTAGTAAAAGCTTTGCGGAAGATGAAAGCCAGCCAGGCAGTGGGTTTGGATGGTATTGCAGTGGAATTTATTAGAAAAGGGGGTGACTGTATTGTTGACTGGTTGATAAGGCTATTTAATGTATGTATGATTCATGGTGAGGTGCCTGAGGATTGGCGGAGTGCTTGCATAGTGCCATTGTACAAAGGCAACGGGGATAAGAGTGAGTGCTCAAATTACAGAAGTGTAAGTTTGTTGAGTATTCCTGGTAAATTATATTGGAGGGTATTGATTGAGAGGGTGAAGGCATGTACAGAGCATCAGATTGGGGAAGAGCAGTGCGGTTTCAGAAGTGGTAGAGGATGTGTGGATCAGGTGTTTGCTTTGAAGAATGTATGTGAGAAATACTTAAAAAAGCAAATGGATTTGTATGTAGCATTTATGGATCTGGAGAAGGCATATGATAGAGTTGATAGAGATGCTCTGTGGAAGGTATTAAGAATATACGGTGTGGGAGGCAAGTTGTTAGAAGCAGTGAAAAGTTTTTATCGAGGATGTAAGGCATGTGTACGTGTAGGAAGAGAGGAAAGTGATTGTTTCTTAGTGAATGTAGGTTTGCAGCAGGGGTGTGTGATGTCTCCATTGTTGTTTAATTTGTTTATGGATGGGGTTGTTAGGGAGGTGAATTCAAGAGTTTTGGAAAGAGGGGCAAGTATGCAGTCTGTTGTGGATGAGAGAGCTTGAGAAATGAGTCGGTTGTTGTTTGCTGATGATACAGTGCTGGTGGCTGATTCATGTAAGAAACTGCAGAAGCTAGTGACTGAGCTTGGTAAAGTGTGTGAAAGAAGAAAGTTGAGAGTAAATGTGAATAAGAATAAGGTTATCAGGTACAGTAGGGTTGAGGGTCAAGTAAATTGGGAGGTAAGTTTGAATGGAGAAAAAGTGGAGGAAGTGAAGTGTTTTAGATATCTGGGAGTGGATTTGGCAGCGGATGGAACCATGGAAGCGGAAGTGAATCATAGGGTGGGGGAGGGGGGCGAAAATTCTGGGAGCCTTGAAGAATGTTTGGAAGTCAAGAACATTATCTCGGAAAGCAAAAATGGCTATGTTTGAAGGAATAGTGGTTCCAACAATGTTATATGGTTGCGAGGCGTGGGCTATGGATAGAGTTGTGTGCAGGAGAGTGGATGTGCTGGAAATGAGATGTTTGAGGACAATATGTGGTGTGCGGTGGTGTGATTGAGTAAGTAATAATAGGGTTAGAGAGATGTGTGGTAATAAAAAGAGTGTGGTTGAGAGAGCAGAAGAGGGTGTTTTGAAATGGTTTGGTCACATGGAGAGAATGAGTGAGGAAAGATTGACCAAGAGGATATATGTGTCAGAGGTGGAGGGAACGAGGAGAAGTGGGAGACCAAATTGGAAGTGAAAAAGATTTTGAGTGATCGGGGCCTGAACATGCAGGAGGGTGAAAAGCGGGCAAGGAATAGAGTGAATTGGAACGATGTGGTATACCGGGGTCGACGTGCTATCACTGGATTGAACGAGGGCATGTGAAGCGTCTGGGGTAAACCATGGAAAGTTCTGTGGGGCCTGGATGTGGAAAGGAAGCTTTGGTTTTGGTGCATTATTACATAATAGCTAGAGACTGAGTGTGAACAAATGTGGCCTTTGTTGTCTTTTCCTATCGCTACCTCGCACACATGAGGGGGGAGGTTGTTGTTGTTCCATGTGTGGCGGGGTGGCGATGGGATTGAATAAAGGCAGACATTATGAATTATGTTCATGTGTATATATGTATATGTCTGTGTGTATACATATATATATACGTTGAGATGTATAGGTATGTATATGTGCTGTGTGTGGACGTCTATGTATATACATGTGTATATGGGTGGGTTGGGCCATTCTTTCGTTTGTTTCCTTGCGCTACCTCGCTAATGCAGGAGACAGCGACAAAGCAAAATAAAAAAAATAAATGTATAATGTTGATTGAGTAAGGGCTACTTAACAGAATTGTTTGACAAAAAATTAAGCAAATTGGAAATTGGCTCCATGATGTTCCTAAGTTTAAACCACGATGCACTATTCTAGCTCAGATTTGAATGGTCGGACTCATCCAAACCTGTGAGTGCATTTGAGTTTCTAATGAACACTTTTCTCTGTGTCTTTTTATCTTTAGTCCATGATATGTTTCTCAGTCTTTAATTTAGCTTATGATGTTGCACCTAACCTAGTAGGTGTTTTTATGCAGAATTTATTTATTCATTTATTAATTAGTGGAATTAATATGTGGAGGTAAAAGTTTTGTGGAGCAATAGATAGTACCTACTTTTCATGTGGAAGTCTCTGATATGAAAAATATCATGGCCACTTCTAATCTGATCCCTTCAGTCTATTATCATCTCCATTCTCAGTTTCGTCGGATGGATCATATGCTTATAGCCTCTCAATTCACTGTTACACTCCCAACCTATGTCTTTTGTGTTGAATTTAAACAGAAGCTACTAGTATGATAAGCATTTTACCTTTATCACTTTCCAGCCTTACTGTTACACCTCTCAACCTGTGTCTTTTGTGTTAAAGTTGAACAGAAGCTACTAGTATAATGAGCATTTTACCTTTAGCAGTTTCCAGCCTTGATTGATATCTCATGTGAAACAAGTCTTCATTCATATCATGTCCACACACAAAATACTTTACCTCTAATCTGAAATCATCCTGTCATCTGAATCTGTAATACCTCTGCATGTAATCTGTTTGTATTAAGTTTATCCACATTTTTTGCATTCTGTCCAAAAATATTTAATCTTGACATCTACTGCTGTATACCACCACCTTGTTTAACCTGTTGTCTACCATATATTCTCTGTGATATTGTCATCCTAGAGAACACTTATCTATACACTATTGTAATATTTATACACATGACTTTCTCATATCTCTATTCTTTGTTTTACCAACCCACAGGGGATACTACCCATATATATATATATATATGTAGGAAGAGAGGAAAGTGATTGGTTCTCAGTGAATGTAGGTTTGCGGCAGGGGTGTGTGATGTCTCCATGGTTGTTTAATTTGTTTATGGATGGGGTTGTTAGGGAGGTAAATGCAAGAGTTTTGGAAAGAGGGGCAAGTATGAAGTCTGTTGGGGATGAGAGAGCTTGGGAAGTGAGTCAGTTGTTGTTCGCTGATGATACATCACTGGTGGCTGATTCATATGAGAAACTGCAGAAGCTGGTGACTGAGTTTGGTAAAGTGTGTGGAAGAAGAAAGTTAAGAGTAAATGTGAATAAGAGCAAGGTTATTAGGTACAGTAGGGTTGAGGGTCAAGTCAATTGGGAGGTGAGTTTGAATGGAGAAAAACTGGAGGAAGTGAAGTGTTTCAGATATCTGGGAGTGGATTTGGCAGCGGATGGAACCATGGAAGCGGAAGTGGATCATAGGGTGGGGGAGGGGGCGAAAATTCTGGGGGCCTTGAAGAATGTGTGGAAGTCGAGAACATTATCTCGGAAAGCAAAAATGGGTATGTTTGAAGGAATAGTGGTTCCAACAATGTTGTATGGTTGCGAGGCGTGGGCTATGGATAGAGTTGTGCGCAGGAGGATGGATGTGCTGGAAATGAGATGTTTGAGGACAATGTGTGGTGTGAGGTGGTTTGATCGAGTGAGTAACGTAAGGGTAAGAGAGATGTGTGGAAATAAAAAGAGCGTGGTTGAGAGAGCAGAAGAGGGTGTTTTGAAGTGGTTTGGGCACATGGAGAGAATGAGTGAGGAAAGATTGACCAAGAGGATATATGTTTCGGAGGTGGAGGGAACGAGGAGAAGAGGGAGACCAAATTGGAGGTGGAAAGATGGAGGGAAAAAGATTTTGTGTGATCGGGGCCTGAACATGCAGGAGGGTGAAAGGAGGGCAAGGAATAGAGTGAATTGGAGCGATGTGGTATACCGGGGTTGACATGCTGTCAGTGGATTGAATCAAGGCATGTGAAGCGTCTGGGGTCAAACCATGGAAAGCTGTGTAGGTATGTATATTTGCGTGTGTGGACGTATGTATATACATTTGTATGGGGGGTGGGTTGGGCCATTTCTTTCGTCTGTTTCCTTGCGCTACCTCGCAAACGCGGGAGACAGCGACAAAGTATAATAATAATAAATAATATATATATATATATATATATATATATATATATATATATATATATATATATATATATATATATTTTTTTTTTTTTTTTTTTTTTTTTTTTTTTTTTTTTGCCGCTGTCTCCCGCGTTTGCGAGGTAGCGCAAGGAAACAGACGAAAGAAATGGCCCAACCCACCCAGATACACATGTATATACATATGTCCACACACGCAGATATACATACCTACACAGCTTTCCATGGTTTACCCCAGACGCTTCACATGCCCTGATTCAATCCACTGACAGCATGTCAACCCCGGTATACCACATCGCTCCAATTCACTCTATTCCTTGCCCTCCTTTCACCCTCCTGCATGTTCAGGCCCCGATCACACAAAATCTTTTTCACTCCATCTTTCCACCTCCAATTTGGTCTCCCTCTTCTCCTCGCTCCCTCCACCTCCGACACATATATCCTCATGGTCAATCTTTCCTCACTCATTCTCTCCATGTGCCCAAACCACTTCAAAACACCCTCTTCTGCTCTCTCAACCACGCTCTTTTTATTTCCACACATCTCTCTTACCCTTACGTTACTTACTCGATCAAACCACCTCACACCACACATTGTCCTCAAACATCTCATTTCCAGCACATCCATCCTCCTGTGCACAACTCTATCCATAGCCCACGCCTCGCAACCATACAACATTGTTGGAACGACTATTCCTTCAAACATAGCCATTTTTGCTTTCCGAGATAATGTTCTCGACTTCCACACATTCTTCAAGGCTCCCAGAATTTTTGCCCCCTCCCCCACCCTATGATCCACTTCCACTTCCATGGTTCCATCCGCTGCCAGATCCACTCCCAGATATCTAAAACACTTCACCTCCTCCAGTTTTTCTCCATTCAAACTTACCTCCCAATTGACTTGACCCTCAACCCTACTGTACCTAATAACCTTGCTCTTATTCACATTTACTCTTAACTTTCTTCTTTCACACACTTTACCAAACTCAGTCACCAGCTTCTGCAGTTTCTCACATGAATCAGCCACCAGCGCAGTATCATCAGCGAACAACAACTGACTCACTTCCCAAGCTCTCTCATCCCCAACAGACTTCATACTTGCCCCTCTTTCCAAAACTCTTGCATTCACCTCCCTAACAACCCCATCCATAAACAAATTAAACAACCATGGAGACATCACACACCCCTGCCGCAGACCTACATTCACTGAGAACCAATCACTTTCCTCTCTTCCTACACGTACACATGCCTTACATCCTCGATAAAAACTTTTCACTGCTTCTAACAAATTTCCTCCCACACCATATATTCTTAATACCTTCCACAGAGCATCTCTATCAACTCTATCATATGCCTTCTCCAGATCCATAAATGCTACATACAAATCCATTTGCTTTTCTAAGTATTTCTCACATACATTCTTCAAAGCAAACACCTGATCCACACATCCTCTACCACTTCTGAAACCACACTGCTCTTCCCCAATCTTATGCTCTGTACATGCCTTCACCCTCTCAATCAATACCCTCCCATACAATTTACCAGGAATACTCAACAAACTTATACCTCTGTAATTTGAGCAATGGCCCTATGCACGCATTCCGCCAATCCTCAGGCACCTCACCATGAGTCATACATACATTAAATGACCTTACCAACCAGTCAATAATACAGTCACCCCCTTTTTTAATAAATTCCACTGCAATACCATCCAAACCTGCTGCCTTGCCGGCTTTCATCTTCCACAAAGCTTTTACTACCTCTTCTCTGTTTACCAAATCATTTTCCCTAACCCTCTCACTTTGCACACCACCTCGACCAAGACACCCTGTATCTGCCACTCTATCTTGATATCAAACCCATTCAACAAACCTTCAAAATACTCACTCCATCTCCTCACATCACCACTACTTATCACCTCCCCATTTGCGTCCTTCACTGAAGTTCCCATTTGCTCCCTTGTCTTATGCACTTTATTTACCTCCTTCCAGAACATCTTTTTATTCTAAAATTTAATGATACTCTGTCACCCCAACTCTTGCACCTTTCTCTTGACCTCCTGTCTCTTTCTTTTATACATCTCCCACTCAATTGCATTTTTTCCCTGCGAAAATCGTCCAAATGCCTCTCTCTTCTCTTTCACTAATAATCTTACTTCTTCATCCCACCACTCGCTACCCTTTCTAATCAACCCACCTCCCACGCTTCTCAAGCCACAAGCATCTTTTGCGCAATCCATCACTGATTCCCTAAATACATCCCATTCCTCCCCCACTCCCCTTACTTCCATTGTTCTCACCTTTTTCCATTCTGTACTCAGTCTCTCTTGGTACTTCCTCACACAAGTGTCCTTCCCAAGCTCACTTACTATATATATATATATATATATATATATATATATATATATATATATATATATCTTTTCTTTCTTTTAAATTATTTGCCATTTCCCGCATTAGCGAGGTAGCGTTAAGAACAGAGGACTGTGCCTTTTTTGGAATATCCTCACCTGGCCCTCTCTGTTCCTTCTTTTGGAAAATTTAAAAAAAAACGAGAGGGGAGAAATTCCAGCCCCCCCGCTCCCTCCCCTTTTAGTCGCCTTCTACGACACGCAGGGAATACGTGGGAAGTATTCTTATTCCCCTATCCCCAGGGATAATATATATATATATATATATATATATATATATATATATATATATATATATATATATATATATATATATATATATGGATATATATATATATGGATAGAGTTGTGCGCAGGAGGATGGATGTGCTGGAAATGAGATGTTTGAGGACAATGTGTGGTGTGAGGTGGTTTGATCGAGTAAGTAACGTAAGGGTAAGAGAGATGTGTGGAAATAAAAAGAGTGTGGTTGGGAGAGCATGGTTTACCCCAGACGCTTCACATGCCTTGATTCAATCCACTGACAGCACGTCAACCCCGGTATACCACATCGCTCCAATTCACTCTATTCCTTGCCCTCCTTTCACCCTCCTGCATGTTCAGGCCCCGATCACACAAAATCCTTTTCACTCCATCTTTCCACCTCCAATTGGGTCTCCCTCTTCTCCTTGTTCCCTCCACCTCCGACACATATATCCTCTTGGTCAATCTTTCCTCACTCATTCTCTCCATGTGCCCAAACCACTTCAAAACACCCTCTTCTGCTCTCTCAACCACGCTCTTTTTATTTCCACACATCTCTCTTACCCTTACGTTACTCACTCGATCAAACCACCTCACACCACACATTGTCCTCAAACATCTCATTTCCAGCACATCCATCCTCCTGCGCACAACTCTATCCATAGCCCACGCCTCACAACCATACAACATTGTTGGAACCACTATTCCTTCAAACATACCCATTTTTGCTTTCCGGGATAATGTTCTCGACTTCCACACATTTTTCAAGGCTCCCAAAATTTTCGCCCCCTCCCCCACCCTATGATCCACTTCCGCTTCCATGGTTCCATCCGCTGACAGATCCACTCCCAGATATCTAAAACACTTCACTTCCTCCAGTTTTTCTCCATTCAAACTCACCTCCCAATTGACTTGACCCTCAACCCTACTGTACCTAATAACCTTGCTCTTATTCACATTTACTCTTATGTTTGAAGGAATAGTGGTTCCAACAATGTTGTATGGTTGCGAGGCGTGGGCTATGGATAGAGTTGTGCGCAGGAGGATGGATGTGCTGGAAATGAGATGTTTAAGGACAATGTGTGGTGTGAGGTGGTTTGATCGAGTGAGTAACGTACGGGTAAGAGAGATGTGTGGAAATAAAAAGAGCGTGGTTGAGAGAGCAGAAGAGGGTGTTTTGAAATGGTTTGGGCACATGGAGAGAATGAGTGAGGAAAGATTGACCAAGAGGATATATGTGTCGGAGGTGGAGGGAACAAGGAGAAGAGGGAGACCCAATTGGAGGTGGAAAGATGGAGTGAAAAGGATTTTGTGTGATCGGGGCCTGAACATGCAGGAGGGTGAAAGGAGGGCAAGGAATAGAGTGAATTGGAGCGATGTGGTATACAGGGGTTGACGTGCTGTCAGTGGATTAAATCAAGGCATGTGAAGCGTCCGGGGTAAACCATGGAAAGCTGTGTAGGTATGTATATTTGCGTGTGTGGACGTGTGTATGTACATATGTATGGGGGGGGTTGGGCCATTTCTTTCGTCTGTTTCCTTGCGCTACCTCGCAAACGCGGGAGACAGCGACAAAGTATAAAAAAAAAAAAAAATATATATATATATATATATATGGAGAAAAACTGGAGGAAGTGAAGTGTTTTAGATATCTGGGAGTGGATCTGGCAGCGGATGGAACCATGGAAGCGGAAGTGGATCATAGTGTGGGGGAGGGGGCGAAAATTCTGGGAGCCTTGAAGAATGTGTGGAAGTCGAGAACATTATCTCGGAAAGCAAAAATGGGTATGTTTGAAGGAATAGTGGTTCCAACAATGTTGTATGGTTGCGAGGCGTGGGCTATGGATAGAGTTGTGCGCAGGAGGATGGATGTGCTGGAAATGAGTTGTTTGAGGACAATATCTGTTGTGAGGTGGTTTGATCGAGTGAGTAGCGTAAGGGTAAGAGAGATGTGTGGAAATAAAAAGAGCGTGGTTGAGAGAGCAGAAGAGGGTGTTTTGAAATGGTTTGGTCACATGGAGAGAATGATTGAGGAAAGATTGACCAAGAGAATATATGTGTCGGAGGTGGAGGGAACGAGGAGAAGAGGGAGACCAAATTGGAGGTGGAAAGATGGAGTGAAAAAGATTTTGTGTGATCGGGGCCTGAACATGCGGGAGGGTGAAAGGAGGGCAAGGAATAGTGATTTGGAGCGATGTGGTATACCGGGGTTGACATGCTGGCAGTGGATTGAATCAAGGCATGTGAAGCGTCTGGGGTAAACCATGGAAAGCTGTGTAGGTATG
Source organism: Panulirus ornatus (assembly GCF_036320965.1). Taxonomy (NCBI): domain Eukaryota; kingdom Metazoa; phylum Arthropoda; class Malacostraca; order Decapoda; family Palinuridae; genus Panulirus; species Panulirus ornatus. The sequence goes on along the minus strand of NC_092271.1, from coordinate 9,832,789 downwards.
TATATTTGCGTGTGTGGACGTATGTATATACATGTGTATGGGGGTGGGTTGGGCCATTTCTTTCGTCTGTTTCCTTGCGCTACCTCGCAAACGCGGGAGACAGCGACAAAGTATAATATAAATATAAATAATAATATATATATATATTTCTTTCTTTTTCTATTCGCCATTTCCCGCGTTAGCGAGGTAGCGTTAAGAACAGAGAACTGGGCCTTTGAGGGAATATCCTCACCTGGCCCCCTTCTCTGTTCCTTCTTATGGAAAAATAAAAAAAAATAATGAGGGGAGGATTTCCAGCTCCCCGCTCCCTCCCCTTTTAGTCACCTTCTACGACACGCAGGGAATACGTGGGAAGTATTCTTTCTCCCCTATATATGTGTGTGTGTGTGTGGGAGGTATGTTTGAATTGAGAAAAACTGGAGGAAGTGAAGTGTTTTATATATCTGGGACTGGATTTGGCAGCGGATGGAACCATGGAAGCAGAAGTGAATCACAGGGTGGGGGAGGGGGTGAAAGGTTTGCGAGTGTTAAAAATGTGTGGAAGTCGAGAACGTTATCTTGGAAAGCAAAAATGGGTATGTTTTAAGGAAGAGTGGTTCTAGTAATGATATGTGGATGCAAGGCGTGGGCTATAGATAGAGTTGTGCGCAGGAGGGTCGATATGTTGGAAATGAGATGTTTGAGGACAATATGTGGTGTGAGGTGGTTTGATCGAGTAACTAATGAAAGGGTAAGAGAGATGCGTGGTAATATAAAGAGTCTTGTTGAGAGAGCAGAAGAGGGTGTTTTGAAATGGTTTGGTCACATGGAGAGAATGAGTGAAGAGAGGTTGACAAACAGGATATATGTGTCAGAGGTGTAAGGAACAAGAAGTGGGAGACCAAATTGGAGGTGGAAAGATGGAGTGAAAAAGATTTTGAGTGATTGGGGCCTGAACATGCAGGCGGGTGAAAGGCATGCAAGGAATAGAGTGAATTGGAACGATGTGGTATACTGGGGTTGATGTGCTGTCAATCTATTGAACCAGGACATGTGAAAGATCTTGGGTAAACCATGGGCCTGGATGTTGAAAGGGAGCTGTGGTTTCTTTGCATTATACATGACAGCTAGGGACTGAGTGTGAACGAATGGGGCCTTTGTTGTCGTTTCCTATTGCTACCTCACGCACATGTAGGGGAGGGGGTTGTTATTTTATGTGTGCCGGGGTGGCGACAGGAATGAATAAGGGCAGACAGTATCAATAATGTACTTGTGTATATATGTTTGTCTTTGTGTGTGTGTATATATATATATATATATATATATATATATATAAATATATGTATACGTTGAGATGTATAGGTACGTATATGTGCATGTGTGGATGTGTATGTATATACATGTGCATGTGGGTGGGTTGAATTGTTCTTTCGTCTTGTTTCCTTGCCTTACCCCGCTACCGCGGGAGAGAGCTACAATGTATAATAAAGAAAATGAATAAATAATATTTATTTATTTATTTTTTTTACTTTGTCGCTGTCTCCCGCATTAGTGAGGCAGCACAAGGAAACAGATGAAAGAATGGCCCAGCCCACTCACATACACATGTATATACATACACGTCCACACACGCAAATATACATACCTATACATCTCAACGTATACATATATATAAACACACACATATACATATATTCACATGTACATAATTCATACTGTCTGCCTTTATTCATTCCCATCACCACCCTGGCACACATGAAGTAACAACCCCCTCCCCTCGCATGTATGTGAGGTAACGCTAGGAAAATACAACAAAGGCCACATTCGTTCACGCTCAGTATCTAGGTGTCATGTATAATGCACCGAAACCACAGCTTCCTTTCCACATCCAGGCCCCACAGAACTTTCCATGGTTTACCCCAGACTCTTCACATGCCCTGGTTCAATCCATTGACAGCACGTCGAACCCGGTATACCACATCGTTCCAGTTCACTCTATTCCTTGCATGCCTTTCACCCGCCTGCATGTTCAGGCCCCAATCGCTCAAAATCTTTTTCATTCCATCTTTCCACCTCCAATATGGTCTCCCACTTCTCTTCACTCCCTCCACCTCTGACCCATATATCCTCTTTGTCAATCTTTCCTCACTCATTCTCTCCATGTGACCAAACCATTTCAAAACACCCTCTTCTGCTCTCTCAACCACACTCTTTTTATTACCACACATCTCTCTTACCCTATTATTACTTACTCGATCAAACCACCTCAAACCATATATTGTCCTTAAACATCTCATTTCCAGCACAGCCACCCTCCTCTGTGCAACTCTATCCATAGCCCATGCCTCGCAACCATATAACATTGTTGGAACCACTAATCCTTCAAACATACTTATTTTTACTTTCCAAGATAATGTTCTCGACTTCCACACATTCTTCAACACTCCCAGAACTTTCGCCCTCTCCCTCACCCTATGATTCACTTCTGCTTCCATGGTTCCATCCGCTGCCAAATCCACTCCTAGATATCTAAAACACTTCGCTTCCCCAGTTTTTCTCCATTCAAACTTACCACCCAATTGACTTGTCCCTCAACCCAACTGTACTTAATAACCTTGCTCTTATTCACATTTACTCTCAGCTTTCTTCTTTCACACACTTTACCAAACTCCGTCACCAGCTTCTGTAGTTTCTCACACGAATCAGCCACCAGCGCTGTATCATGAGCGAACAGCAACTGACTCACTTCCCAAGCTCTCTCATCCACAACAGACTGCATACTCGCCCCTCTTTCCAAAACTCTTACATTAGCCTCCCTAAGAACCCCATCCATAAACAAATTAAACAACCGTGGAGACATCACACACCCCTGCCGCAAACCTACATTCACTGAGAACCAATCACTTTCCTCTCTTCCTACACGTACACATGCCTTACATCCTCAATAAAAACTTTTCACTGCTTCTAACAACTTGCCTCCCACACCATATATTCTTAATACCTTCCACAGAGCATCTCTATCATATGCCCTCTCCAGATTCATAAGTGCTACATACAAATCCATTTGCTTTTCTAAGTATTTCTCATACATTCTTCAAAGCAAACACCTGATCCACACATCCTCTAACACATCTGAAACCACACTGCTCTTCCCCTATCTGATACTCTGTACATGCCTTCACCCTCTCAATCATTTAATTTCCCAGGAATACTCAAAAAACTTATACATGACTCACTTTTATCCCCTTTGCCTTTGAACAATGGCACTATGCAAGCATTCCGCCAATCTTCAGGCCCCTCGCCATGAGTCATACATGCATTAAATAACCGTACCAACCAGTCAACAATACAGTCACCCCCCTTTTTTTTTTTAATAAATTCCACTGCAATACCATCCAAACCTGCTGCCTTGCCGGCTTTCATCTTCCGTAAAGCTTTTACTGCCTCTTCTCTGTTTACCAAATCATTTTCCCTAACCCTCTCACTTTGCACACCACCTCGACCAAAACACCCTATATCTGCCACTCTCTCATCAAACACATTCAACAGACCTTCCAAATACTCATTCCATATCCTCACTTCACTAATTCTTGTTATCACCTCCCCATTAGCCCCTTTCACTGAAGTTCCCATTTGTTCCCTTGTCTTACGCACTTTATTTACCTCCTTCCAAAACATCTTTTTATTCTCCCTAAAATTCAGCGATACTCTCTCACCCCAACTCTCATTTGCCCTCTTTTTCACCTCTTGCACCTTTCTCTTGACCTCCTGCCTCTTTCTTTTATACATCTCCCAGTCATTTGCATTATTTCCTTGCAAAAATCGTCCTAATGCCTCTCTCTTCGCTTTCACTAATCTTATTTTTTATCCCACCACTCACTACCCTTTCTATTCTGCCCACCTCCCATGCTTCTCATGCCACAAACATCTTTTGCGCAAGCCAACACCGCTTCCCTAAATACATCCCATTCCTCCCCCACTCCCCTTACATCCTTTGTTCTCACCTTTTTCCATTCTGTACTCAGTCTCTCCTGGTACTTCCTCACACAAGTCTCCTTCCCAAGCTCCCTTACTGTTACCACTCTTTTCACCCCAACATTCTCTCCTCTTTTTTGAAAACCTCTACAAATTTTCACCTTCGCCTCCCCAAGATAATGATCAAACGTCCCTCCAGTTGCACCTCTCAGCACATTAACATCCAACAGTCTCTCTTTCACGCGCATATCCATAAAATGTAGTCCAATAACGCTTTCTGGCCATCTCTCCTACTTACATACGTATACTTATGTATATATCTCTTTTTAAACCAGGTATTTCCCAATCACCAGTCCTTTTTCAGCACACAAATATACAATCTCTTCCCCATTTCCATTTACAACACTGAACACCCCATGTACACCAATTATTCCCTCAACTGCCACATTACTCACCCTTGCATTCAAATCACCCATCACTATAACCCGTTCTCGTGCATCAAAACTACTAACACACTCACTCAGCTGCTCCCAAAACACTTGCCTCTCATGATCTTTCTTCTCATGCCCAGTTGCATATGCACCATTAATCACCCCTCTCTCTCCATTCACTTACAGTTTTCCCCATATCAATCTAGAATTACACTCTATCACATACTCCCACCACTCCTGTTTCATGATTAGTGCTACTCCTTCCCTTTCTCTTGTCCTCTCACTCCCCCTGACTTTACTCCCAATACATTCCCAAACTACTCTTCCCCTTTACCCTTGTGCTTCGTTTCACTCAGAGCCAAAAGATCCAAGTTCCTTTCCTCAAACATACTTCCTATCTCTCCTTTTTTCTCATCTTCGTTACATCCACACACATTTAGACACCCCAGTCTGAGTGTTCGAGGAGGATGAGCACTCCCCGCATGACTCTTTCTTCTGTATCCCCTTTTAGAAAGTTAAGATACAATATATTGTATTGTTGACTGGTTGGTAAGGTTATTTAATGTATTTATGGTGAGGTGCCTGAGGATTAGTGGAATGCTTGCATAGTGCCATTGTACAAAGGGGATAAAAGTTGAGTGCTCAAATTACTGAGGCATAAGTTTGTTAAGTATTCCTGGGAAATTATATGGGAGGGTATTGATTGAGAGGGTAAAGGCATATACAGAGCATCAGATTGGGGAAGAGCAGTGTGGTTTCAGAAGTGGTAGAGGATGTGTGGATCAGGTGTTTGCTTTGAAGAATGTATGTGAGAAATACTTAAAAAACAAATGGATTTGTATGTAGCATTTATGGATCTGGAGAAGGCATATGATAGAGTTGATAGAGATGCTCTGTGGAAGGTATTAAGAATATATGGTGTGGGAGGCAAGTTGTTAGAAGCAGTGAAAAGTTTTTATCGAGGATGTAAGGCATATGTACGTGTAGGAAGAGAGAAAATTGATTGGTTCTCGGTGAACATTTGTTTGCGGCAGGTGTGCTAGATGTCTCCATGATTGTTTAAATTGTTTATGGATGGGGTTGTTAGGGAGGTGAATGCAAGTGTTTTGGAAAGAGGGGCAAGTATGCTGTCTCTTTTGGATGAGAGAGCTTGGGAAATAAAGTAGTTTGATCAAGTAACTAATAATAGGGCAAGAGAGATGTGTGGTAATAAAAAGAGTTTGATTGAGAGAGCAGAAGAGGGTGTTTTGAAATGGTTTGGTCACATGGAGAGAATGAGTGAGGAAATATTAACAGAGGATATATGTGTCAGAGGTTGAGGGAACGAGAAGTGGAAGGTGAAATTGGAAGTGGAAAGATGGAGTGAAAAAGATCCTGAGTGATCGAGGACTGAACATGCAGGAGGGTGAAAGACGTGCAAGAAATAGAGTGAATTGGAACGATGTGGTATACCGGGGTTGACGTGCTGTCAATGGATTGAACCAGGGCATGTGAAGCGTCTGAGGTAAACCATGGAAAGTTTTGTGGGGCCTGGATTTGGAAAGGGAGCTGTGGTTTTGGTGCATTATGCATGACAGCTAGAGACTGAGTGTGAAAGAATGGGGCCTTTGTTGTCTTTTCCTAGCGCTAACTCATGCTCATGCTGGGTGGGGGTTGTCATTTCATGTGTGGCGGGGTGGCGATGGGAATGAATAAGGGCAGACTATGCATTATGTTCATGTGTATATATGTATATGTCTATGTATATATTTTTTTTTTTCATACTATTCGCTATTTCCCGCGATAGCGAGGTAGCGTTAAGAACAGAGGACTGGGCCTTTGAGGGAATATCCTCACCTGGCTCTCTTCTCTGTTCCTTCTTTTGGAGGAAAAAAAAAAAAAAAAAAAAAAAGAAAAAAAAAAAAACGAGAGGGGAGGATTTCCAGCCCCCCGCTCCCTTCCCTTTTAGTCGCCTTCTACGACACGCAGGGAATACGTGGGAAGTATTCTTTCTCCCCTATCCCCAGGGAATATATATATATATATATATATATATATATATAACTTGTAACCAAGATGTGAAGACCCTTACTGGAAAAACAATCACTCTTGAAGTAGAACCTTCAGACACAATTGAAAATGTGAAGGAAAATAGTGAAATTGGAGAAAAATGTAGCTTAGACATTGAAGCTTATTGATACAGTGGTTAAATTGATGAGAACTGTTATTGACATTTGTGTAAATAAATTATACATTTCCTTTTTTCCATAGCCAGAGGTTGAACCATTATGTGACATTCTTTTTTTTTCATTCATTTCAAGCTAGAAGTTTCAGTTTTCTAAATTGTTTCTTACATATATATATATATATATATATATATATATATATATATATATATATATTCTATTTATTTTACTTTGTCGCTGTCTCCCGCGTTAGTGAGGTAGCATTAAGATCAGAGGACTGAGCCTTTGAGGGAATATCCTCACTTGGCCCCCTTCTCTGTTCCTTCTTTTGGAAAATCAAAAACGAGAGGGGAGGATTTCCAGCCCCCCACTCCCTTCCCTTTTAGTCGCCTTCTACGACACGCAGGGAATACGTGAGAAGTATTCTTTCTCCCCTATCCCCAGGGATAATATATATATATATATATATATATATATATATATATATATATATATATATATATATATATATATATACGCTGAGATGTATAGGTATGTATGTGTGTGTGTGTGTGGACGTGTATGTATATACATGTGAATGTGGGTGGGTTGGGCCATTCTTTTGTCTGTTTCCTTATGCTGCCTTGCTAACATGGGAGACAGCGACAAAGTATAATGAATAAATAAATACATATATACAGTTGGTGGTGACAGAGGAGACAAAGTCAACAAGCACATGACAAATCAACTGTGTACAGCTTGCAACTTTTATAATTGCACAGCAACAGATATGGATACTTAACTAGATTTTCATCCCTTTTTAACTTGTCTTTACATTTCCCATTAATTGACGATACTTATAATTCTGTGAATTTTTTTAAAGAAACCAAGCTTAGGGAGTTGCTTCTTTCTGAGCATAAAGCAACTGAAATTCAAATGAAATTTATGTAATTTTTTTTTCCTCACTCTATTCCTGGGGATAGGGGAGAAAGAATTCTTCCCACGTATTCCCTGCATGTCGTAAAATGTGACTAAAAGGGAAGGGAAGGGGGGCTGGAAATTCTCCCCTTTCGTTTTTTTTTTAATTTTCCGAAAGAACGGAGAAGGAGGCCAGGTGAGGATTTTCCCTCAAAGGCCCAGTCCTCTGTTTTTAACGCAATCTTGCTAACGTGGGAAATGGCGAGTAGTATGAAAATATAGATGTTTTTGTATTACTTCCCCTCCTTTATTGAAATGCACAATGATGTGTAGTCCAGAGGATCTATTTAGGTATTCTTCATCTTTGGGTGTTACTTTACTCGGCCCTTCTATTGTTCTTTCCTAGTCGAAGCCTAAGAAGCTACAATTGATTGATTTAACCTTTTTGACACATTGCCTGTACCTTTCTTTTGCCCACAAAACCATTCCTTTTTTCACCCCCTCCACTTTTTTGTCATCTGTCTGTGACCAAACTATCACAAAAATTATAATTTTCCTACCTCTCAAATTTTCCTTACTATTTGAATTCAGTTAGGTCTAAGACATTCTCCTTCAGTGTCTGTGAAACACTTCCTGAATTTATTCCCCTTTCTTTCATTGTTCAAGCCCATAGCATTTTATGTCGATTCAAAATAATAGCCTCTTTTTATATGATGAGACAAGAAATCATGTGACCAGATTGTAGCATCACAATATGTTGGTTAGGATAGCAGAAGGGAGCTTTTTATATTACCATGTTTTAAGAAACTTTTGTTCTTTTTATTTGTTGGCATTTTGGTAAACTATATATATTACCAGTTAGTTGTATCATGCACATTGGAAGAGATTCTATAATATTGTTTTGATACCATTGTTACTATGATAATTCCAATTAAGTTAATTTGGATATCTGGGGAAGGTATCAGTAAAACCGTCACTCATCCTTTTATAGATAAACCCTTAATGCATTGATTTAGAAGAACATGATTCTAAATATTTTATTGAAATAGGATTAATAATTTTTCTTTCTTTCATAATGACATGTTCCCTGTCTCTGGTGTGATATTGATTTATCTTTGTAAGAGAAAATGTTGCTTTTCTTTTAGGGAGAAAGATAAGCTGCATGTTGAGTGGGTGCAGAACTGGAACAATGTCTTCAAGGAACTGCAAGAATATGTAAAGAAATATCACACTACTGGATTGTCTTGGAACTCTCGAGGAGGCAACGCCATGGCTAATCTCAAAGCTGCACCAGCAAATTGTGGTGTTCCTCCTCCCCCACCTTGTATGTTCAGCTTTTCTTTTATTCTCTCTAAAAGGATAATTGGAATTACAATGTTAGCCATAATAGTCCATGCTGAAATTGTTCAGGCTGCTTTGATAAGAATTATGAGAATAAACTTAGGCTCTTTGGTGCCTGTCTCTGTCTCTTATGCAATTTCTCCAAACATCATTTTCTGTATTCCATTTGTTGAGCTAGTGTTACTGACTTCCAACTGCTCAAGGTTACACCATAAGGGAAAAGTCACCTGTGGTGAGGCTGTATTACTGAGAATGCAGTCTTGTCAAAACTTGTCACACCATAGGAGTCTAAATTTCCCTGGTACTGAAAGTAACACAGCTTTAGGCTGTAGGAACCTTTAGAGAGCTCATGGGTAACATTGGGGCTCTTTCATAGAATTTTGTGCTGGGGTAGTTACAGATGAATAAATGGATGAGTTTCTTAAGCTTGTTCCCTTTTTGAATAATCTATCTCTTTAGAAGCATTTGTTTAGACTCTTCACTTGTACAGCCTTCTCCTATGATCTTCTGTTCCTAATTTCATAGAACTACCCTATATTGACGTGTCCGCTTAAGGAACTTTGAAATTTTAATAGTATCATAATGTATTTGGGTGTGTTGGGCCATTCTTTCGTCTGTTTCCATGCTCTACCTCGCTAACGTGGGAGACAGCGACAAAGTAAAATAAATAGATAAATATCACCTCCCTGTTCACTTTCATGTACTAAAAGAGAAAATGTAAAAATATTTAACTGCGATTTAGTTAACTGTACTTTTATTTACATATACTGTCAGCTTTCCCCTCTCCCACATTTCCAAACTATATCAACAACTTCTGCAGCTTCTCTCTGGAGCCTGCCACCAGACTCCATACAGGTGATTCACCCTTCATTCTCCATTCCCCCCTGCCCCCAGCATGCTGTAGACCCTTATATTGTTCTCAGGCCCATGCCTTTACCTCTCACCAGTTCATCCATGAAAAGATTAAACAACCTTGATGGCATGCAACATCCTTGTTGCAGGCATACTGTCACAGAGCACCACTCACTCTCTCTATTTTCCAAAACAAAGCTCCTCTGCATTCAGTAACTTATTCACCTCATCCATAACTGCCCTCTGTCAACCTTATATTATACTCTCTCCTGATCCAGAAATGCAACATACAGTTCATTCTCACTTCAAGTATTATACACTAAAATTCTTCAAAGCTGACACCTGTTATACACATCCTCAACATCTCCTGAAGTCACATTACTTCACCTTAGTCAGGTGATTTATGTAGGCAGTACATAAAAGGCATCCAAAAGGTGAGGGAGCTGGGGCTGGAAATCCTCCCCTCCAGTTGTTACTTTTCCAAAAGAAATAACAGAGAAGAGGGCCAACTTAGGATTTTCCCACCTCAGCTCAATCCTCTGTTCTCAACGTTACCTCGCTAGAAGTACATGCATATTTACCAAATGGCTTCATAGCTACGTTTCTTCATTGTATATCAACTGTTTGTTATATTTCTCTCATGTCTCCCTGATGATGTGATTGTTACATGAAAGTGCACTTGGGAACTCTCCTCTCCTTGTATTTTAACTTTCTAAAAGAGGGAAACAGAAGGAGTCACGCGGGGAGTGCTCATCCTCCTCAAAGGCTCAGATTGGGGTGTCTAAATGTGTGTGGATGTAACCAATATGAGAAAAAAGGAGAGAGAGGTAGTATGTTTAAGGAAAGAAACCTGGATGTTTTGGCTCTCAGTGAATCGAAGCTCAAGGGTAAAGGGGAAGAGTGGTTTGGGAATGTTTCTGAGTAAAGTCAGGAGTTGGTGAGAGGACAAGAGCAAGGGAAGGAGTAGCATTACTCCTGACACATGAGTGGTGGGAGTATGTGATTAGAGTGTGAGAAAGTAAACTCTAGATTGATGTGGGTAAAACTGAAAGTGGATGGAGAGAGATGGGTGATTAATGGTGCATATGCACCTGGGCTTGAGAAGAAAGATCATGAGAGGCAAGTGTTTTGGGAGCAGCTGAGTGAGTGTGTTAGTAGTTTTGATGCACAAGACTGGGTTATAGTGATGGGTGATTTGAATGCAAAGGTGAGTAATGTGGCAGTTGAGGGAATAATTGGTGTACATGGGGTGTTCAGAGTTGTAAATGGAAATTGTGAAGAGCTTGCAGATTTGTGTGCTGAAAAAGGACTGATGATTGGGAATAACTACAGAAGCTGGTGACTGAGTTTGGTAAAGTGTGTGGAAGAAGAAAGTTAAGAGTAAATGTGAATAAGAGCAAGGTTATTAGGTACAGTAGGGTTGAGGGTCAAGTCAATTGGGAGGTGAGTTTGAATGGAGAAAAACTGGAGGAAGTGAAGTGTTTTAGATATCTGGGAGTGGATCTGGCAGCGGATGGAACCATGGAAGCGGAAGTGGATCATAGGGTGGGGGAGGGGGCGAAAATTCTGGGAGCTTGAAGAATGTGTGGAAGTCGAGAACATTATCTCGGAAAGCAAAAATGGGTATGTTTGAAGGAATAGTGGTTCCAACAATGTTGTATGGTTGCGAGGCGTGGGCTATGGATAGAGTTGTGCGCAGGAGGATGGATGTGCTGGAAATGAGATGTTTGAGGACAGTGTGTGGTGTGAGGTGGTTTGATCGAGTGAGTAACGTAAGGGTAAGAAAGATGTGTGGAAATAAAAAGAGCGTGGTTGAGAGAGCAGAAGAGGGTGTTTTGAAGTGGTTTGGGCACATGGAGAGAATGAGTGAGGAAAGATTGACCAAGAGGATATATGTGTCGGAGGTGGAGGTAACAAGGAGAAGAGGGAGACCAAATTGGAGGTGGAAAGATGGAGTGAAAAAGATTTTGTGTGATCGGGGCCTGAGCATGCAGGAGGGTGAAAGGAGGGCAAGGAATAGAGTGAATTGGAGCGATGTGGTATACCGGGGTTGACGTGCTGTCAGTGGATTGAATCAAGGCATGTGAAGCGTCTGGGGTAAACCATGGAAAGCTGTGTAGGTATGTATATTTGCGTGTGTGGACGTGTGTGTATACATGTGTATGGGGGGGGGTTGGGCCATTTCTTTCGTCTGTTTCCTTGCGCTACCTCGCAAATGCGGGAGACAGCAACAAAGTATAAAAAAAAAAAAAAAAAAAAAATTAAGTATATGCACATAATTAGGAGAGATGGCCAAAGAGCATTATTGGATTACGTGTTATTTGATAGGAGCGCGAGAGAGACTTTTGGACGTTAATGTGATGAGAGGTGCAACGAAGGGATGTTTGATCATTATGTTGTGAAGGTGAAGATTTATGAAGGTTTTCAGAAAAGAAGAGAGAATGTTGGGGTGAAGAGAGTGGTGAGAGTAAATGAGCTTGGGAAGGTGACTTGTGTGAGGAAGTACCAGGAGAGACTGATTGCAGAAAGGAGAAAGGTGAGAGCAAAGGATGCAAGGGGAGTGGGGGAAGAATGGGATGTATTTTGGGAAGGAATGCTGGCTTGTGCAAAAGATGCTTGTGGCATGAAAATCGTGGGAGGTGGGCAGATTAGAAAGGATAGTGAGTGGTGGGATGAAGAAGTAAGATTATTAGTGAAAGAGAAGAGAGAGGCTTTTAGGCAGGTTTTGCAGGGAAATAGTGCAAATGACTGGGAGATGTATAAAAGAGAGACAAGAGGTCAAGAGAAAGGTGCAAGGGGTGAAAAAGGGCAAATGAGAGTTGGGGTGATAGAGTATCATTAAATTTTAGGGAGAATAAAAAGATGTTTTGGAAGGAGGTAAATAAAGTGTGTAAGACAAGAGAACAAATGGGAACATTGGTGAAGGGGGCTAATGGGGAGGTGATAAGTGTTGGTGGTGTGAGAAGGAGATGGAGTGAGTATTTTGAAGGTTTGTTGAATGTGTTAGATGATAGAGTGGCAGATAAAGGGTGTTTTGGACGAGGTGGTGTGCGAAGTGAGAGGGCTAGGGAGAATAATTTGGTAAACAGAGAAGAGGTAATAAAAGATGAAAGCCGGCAAGGCAGCAGGTTTGGATGGTATTGCAGTGGAATTTATTAAAAAGGGGGGTGACTGTGTTGTTGACTGGTTGGTAAGAATATTTAATGTATGTATGACTCATGGTGAGGTGCCAGAGAATTGGCGGAATGCATACATAGCGCCATTGTACAGAGGCAAAGGAGATAAAGGTGAGTGCTCAAATTACAAAGGTATAAGTTTGTTGAGTATTCCTGGGAAATTATATGGGAGGGTATTGATTGAGAGGGTGAAGGCATGTACAGAGCATTAGAATGGGGAAGAGCAGTGTGGTTTCAGAAGTGGTAGAGGATGTGTGGATCAGGGTGTTTGCTCTGAACAATGTATGTGAGAAATACGTAGAAAAGCATATGTATTTGCATGTACCATTTATGGATCTAGAGGAGTCATATGTCAGAGTTGAAAGATATGCTCTGTGGAAGTTATTAAGAATATATGATGTGGGAGGCAAGATGTTAGAAGCAGTGAAAAGATTTTATCGAGGATGTAAGGCATATGTGCGAGTAGGAAGAGAGGAAAGTGATTGGTTCTCAGTGAATGTCGGTTTTGTGGCAGGTGTGTGTAATGTCTCCATGGTTGTTTAATTTGTTTATGGATGGGGTTGTTACGGAGGTGAATGCAAGAGTTTTGTAGAGAGGTGCTAGTATGCAGTCTGTTGTGGATGAGAGAGCTTGGTAAGTGAGTCAGTTGTTGTTTGCTGATGATACAGCACTGTTGTTTGATTTGGGTGAGAAACTGCAGAAGCTGGTGACTGAGTTTGGTAAAGTGCGTGAAAGAAGAAAGCTGAGAGTAAATGTGAATAAGAGCAAGGTTATTAGATACAGTAGGTTGAGGGACATGTCAATTGGGAGGTAAGTTTGAATGGAGAAAAACTGGAGGAAGTGAAGTGATTTAGATATCTGGAAGTGGATTTAGCAGTGGATGGAACAATGGAAGCAGAAGTGAATCATACGGTGGGGAAGGGGGCGAAAGTTCTGGGAGCATTTAAGAATGTGTGGAAGTCGAGAACATTATCTCTGAAAGCAAAAATGTGTATGTTCGAAGGAATAGTGGTTCCAACAATTTTATATGGTTGCAAGGCGTGGGCTATAGATAGAGTTGTGCGGAGGAGGATGGATGTGTTGGAAATGAGATGTTTGAAGACAATATGTGGTGTGAGGTGGTTTGATCGATTAAGTAATGTTAGGGTAAGAGAAATGTGTGGTAATAAGAAGAGTGTGGTTGAGAGAGCAGAAGAGGGTGTTTTGAAATGGTTTGGTCACATGGAGAGAATGAGTGAGGAAAGATTGACCAAGAGGATATACGTGTCAGAGGTGGAGGGAACGAGGAGAAGTGGGAGACCATGTTGGAGGTGGAAAGGAGTGAAAAAGATTTTGAGTGATCGGGGCCTGAACATGCAGGAGGGTGAAAGGCGTGCAAGGAATAGAGTGAATTGGAACGATGTGGTATACCGGGGTCGACGTGCTGTCAGTGGATTGAACCAGGGCATGTGAAGCGTCTGGAATAAACCATGGAAAGTTCTGTGGGGCCTGGATGTGGAAAGGGTGCTGTGGTTTTGGTGCATTATTACATGACAGCTAGAGACTGAGTGTGAAAGAATGTGGCCTTTGTTGTCTTTTCCTAGCGCTACCTTGTGCACATGAGGGGGGAGAGGGTTGTTACTTTCATGGGTGGCGCGGGTGACGATGGGAATGAATAAAGGCACTCTATGAATTATTTACATGTGTATATATGTATATGTCTGTGTGTATATATATGTATACATTGAGATGTATAAGTATGTAAATTTGCGTGTGTTGACGTGTATGTATATACATGTGTATGTGGGTGGGTTGGGCCATTTCCTTCGTCTGTTTCTTTGCGTTACCTCGCTAATGCGGGAGACAGCAACATTTGTTCACACTCGGTCTCTAGCTCTCATGTATAATGCACTGAAACCACAGCTTCCTTTCCACGTCTAGGCCTCACAAAACTTTCCAAGGTTTACCCCAGATGCTTCACATGCCCTGGTTCAATCCATTGATAGCATGTCGACCCCGTTATACCACGTCATTCCAATTCACTCCATTCCTTGCACGCCTTTCACCCTCCTGCATGTTCAGGCCCTGATCACTCAAAATCTTTTTCACTCCATCTTTCCACCTGCAGTTTGGTCTCCCACTTCTCCTCGTTCCCTCCACCTCTGACACATATATCCTCTTTGTCAATCTTTCCTCACTCATTCTCCCCATGTGACCAAACCATTTCAAAACACCCTCTTCTGCTCTCTCAACCACACTCTTTTTATTACCACACATCTCTCTTACCCTTTCATTTCTTACTCGATCAAACCACCTCACACCACATACTGTCCTTAAACATCTCATTTCCAACACATCCACACTCCTCCGCACAACTCTATCTATAGCCCTCTCCTCTCAACCATATAACTTTGTTAGAACCACTATTCCTTCAAACACACCCATTTTCACTTTCCAAGATAACGCTCTCGACTTCCACACATTTTTCAACACTTCCAAAACTTCCCCCCCTCCCCCACACTATGATTCACTTCCACTTCCATGGTGCCATCTGCTGCCAAATCCACTCCCAGATATCGAAAACACTTCACTTCCTCAAGTTTTTCTCCATTCAAACTTGGCTCCCAATTGACTTGTCCCTCAACCCTACTGTACCTAATAACCGTGCTCTTATTAACATTTGCTCTTGGCTTTCTTCTTTCACACACTTTACCAAACTCAGTCACCAGCTTCTGCAGTTTCTCACCCGAATCAGCCATCAGCGCTGTATCATCAGCAAACAACAACTGACTCACTTCCCAAGCTCTCATCCACAACAGACTGCATACTTGCCCCTCTTTCCAAAACTCTTGCATTCACCTCCCTAACAATCCCATCCATAAACAAATTAAATAACCATGGAGACATCACACACCCCTGTGGCAAACCAACATTCACTGAGAACCAATCACTTTCCTCTCTTCCTACACGTACACATGCCTTACATCCTCGATAAAAACTTTTCACTGCTTCTAACAACTTACATCCCACACCATATATTCTTAATACTTTCCGCAGAGCATATCTATCAACTCTTATCCTATGCCTTCTCCAGATCCATAAGTGCTACATACAAATCCTTTTGCTTATATAAGTATTTCTCACATATGCTTTTCAAAGCAAACACCTGATCCACACATCCACTACCACTTCTGAAACTACACTGCTCTTCCCCAGTGTGATGCTCTGTACATGCCTTCACCCTCTCAATCAATACCCTCCCATATAATTTCCCAGGAATACTCAACAAATTTATACTTCTGTAATTTCAGCACTCACTCTTATCCCCTTTGCCTTTGTACAATGGCACTATGCAAGCATTCCGCCAGTCCTCAGGCACCTCACCATGAGTCATACATACGTTAAATAACCTTACCAACAGTCACCCCCTTTTTTAAATAAATTCCACTGCAATACCATCCAAACCTGCTGCCTTGCCGGCTTTCATCTTCCGCAAAGCTTTTACTACCTCTTCTCTGTTTACCCAGTCATTCTCCCTAACCCTCACACTTTGCACACCACCTTGACCAAAACACCCTATATCTGCTACTCTATCATCAAACACATTCAACAAACCTTCAAAATACTCACTCCATCTCCTTCTCACATCACCACTACTTGTTATCACCTCCCCATTAGCCCCCTTCACTGATGTTCCCACTTCTTCCCTTTTCTTACGCACTTTATTTACCTCCTCCTAAAACATCTTTTTATTCTACTAAAATTTAGTGATACTCCCTCACCCCAACTCTCATTTGCACTCTTTTTCACCTCTTGCACCCTTCTCTTGATCTCCTGCCTCTTTCTTTTATACATCTCTGTCATTTGCATTATTTCCCTGCAAAAATCGTCCAAATGCCTCTCTCTTCTCTTTCACTAATAATCTTGTTTCTTCATTCTACCACTCACTACCCTTTCTAATTTGCCCACCTCCCATGCTTCTCATGCCACAAGCATCTTTTGCACAAGGCATCTCTGCTTCCCTAAATACATCCCACTCCTCCCCCACTCTCCTCATGTCTTTTCTTCTCGCCTTTTTCCATTCTGTACTCAGTCTCTCCTGGTACTTCCTCACACATGTCTCCTTCCCAAGCTCAATTACTCTCACCACTCTCTTCACCCAACATTCGCTCTTCTTTTCTGAAAACCTCTAAGAATCTTCAGCTTTGCCTCCACTAGATAATGATCAGACATCCCTCCAGTTGCACCTCTCAGCACATTAACATCCAAAAGTCTCTCTTTCGCGCACCTATCAATTATCACTTAATCCAGTAACACTCTCTGGCCATCTCTCCTACTTACATACGTGTACTTATGTATAACTCTCTTTTTATACCAGGTATTCCCAATCACCAATCGTTTCTCAGCTCATAATTCTTCAAGCTCTTCACCATTAACATTTACAACACTGAACAGCCCATGTACACCAATTATTTCCTCAACTGCCACATTACTCACCTTTGCATTCAAATCACCCATCACTATAACCTGGTCTCGTGCATCAAAACTTGAACACACTCACTCAGCTGCTCCCAAAAGACTTGCCTCTCATGATCTTTCTTCTCATGCCCAGGTGCATATGCACCAATAATCACCCATCTCTCTCCATCAACTTTCAGTTTTACCCATATCAATCTAGAGTTTACTTTCTTACACTCTATCACATGCTCCCACCACTCCTTTCTCAGGAGTAGTGCTACTCCTTCCCTTGCTCTTGTACTCTCACTATCCCCTGACTTTACTGCCAAGACATTCCCATACCACTCTTCCCCTTTACCCTTGAGCTTCGTTTAACTCGGAGCCAAAACATCCAGGTTCCTTTCCTCAAACATACTACCTATCTCTCTTTTTTTCTCATCTTGGTTACATCCACACACATTTAGACACCCCAGTCTGAGCCTTCGAGGAGGCTAAGCACTCCCCGCGTGACTCCTCCTTCTGTTTCCCCATGTAGAAAGTTAAAATACATATGATTATTTTTGTTTTATTATACTTTGTTGCTGTCTCCCACGTTAGCGAGGTAGTGCGTGGAATCAGACGGATGAAAGGCCCAACCCACCCACATACACATGTATATACATACACGTCCACACACGCACATATACATACCTATACATCTCAACGAATACATATATATACACACTCAGACATGTACATATATACACATGTACATAATTCATACTGTCTGCCCTTATTTATTCCCATCGCTACCCCGCCACACATGAAATAACAGGCCCTTCCCCCTGCATATGTGCGAGGTAGTGCTATGAAAAGACAACAAAGGCCACATTCGTTCACACTTAGTCTCTAGCTGTCATGCACAATGCACCGAAACCACAATTTCCTTTCCTCATCCAGGCCCCTCAAAACTTTCCATGGTTTACCCCAGACGCTTCACATGCAGTGGTTCAATCCATTGACAGCACATCGACACTGGTATACCACATCGTTCCAATTCACTCTATTCCTTGCACGCCTTTCACCCTCCTGCATGTTCAGGCCCAGGCCCCGATCGCTCAAAATCTTTTTCACTCCATCTTTCCACCTCCAGTTTGGTGTCCCACTTCTCGTTCCCTCCACCTCTGACACATATACCTTCTTTGTCAATCTTTCCTCACTCATTCTCTCCATGTGACGAAATCATTTCAAAACATCCTCTTCTGCTCTCTCAACCACCTCTTTTTATTACCACTCATCTCTCTTATGCTTTCATTACTTACTCAATCAAACCACCTCACAGCACATATTTTCCTCAAACATCTCATTTCCAGCACATCCACCCTCCTCCTCACAACTCTATCTATAGCCCACGCATCACAACCATATAACATTGTTAGAACCACTATTCCTTCAAACGTACTTGTTTTTCCTTCCGAAGACAACATTCTTGACTTCCACACATTTTTCAGTGCTCCCAGAACTTTCACCCCTTCCCCCACCCTATGATTCACTTCCATTTCCATGGTGCCATCCACTGCCAAATCCACTCCCAGATATCTAAAACACGTCACTTCCTCCAGTTTTTCTCCATTCAAACTTGCCACCCAATTGACTTATCCCTCAACCCTACTGTACCTAATAACCTTGCTCTTATTCACATTTACTCTCAGCTTTCTTCTTTCACACACTTTACCAAACTCAGTCATCAGCTTCTGAGTTTCTCACCCGAATCAGCCACCAGTGCTGTATCATCAGCATTTAACAACTGACTCACTTCCCAAGCTCTCTCATCCACAACAGACTGCATACTTGACCCTCTTTCCAAATCTCTTGCATTCACTTCCCTAACAACCCCATCCATAAACAAATTAAACATCCATGGAGACATCACACACCCCTGTCGCAGCCCAACATTCACTGAGAACCAAACACTTTCCTCTCTTCCTACATGTACACATGCCTTACATCCTCGATGAAAACTTTTCACTGCTTCTAACAACTTGCCTCCCACACCATATATTTTTTATACCTTCCACAGAGCATCTCTGTCAACTCTATCATATGCCTTCTCCAGATCCATAAATGCTACATACAAATCCATTTGCTTTTCTAAATATTTCTCACATACATTCTTCAAAGCAAACACCTGATCCACACATCCTCTACCACTTTTGAAACCACACTGCTCTTCCCCAATCTGATGCTCCCCGTATAATTTCCCAGGAATACTCAACAAAGTTGTACGTCTGTAATTTCTGCACTCACTTTTATCCTGTTTGCCTTTGTACAAAGGCACCATGCAAGGCATTCTGCCAATCCTCAGGCACCTCACCATGAGTCATACATACATTAAATAGCCTTACCAACCAGTTAACAATACAGTCACCCCCTTTTTTAATAAATTCCACTGCAATACCATCCAAACCCGCTGCTTTGCCGGCTTTCATCTTCTGCAAAGCTTTTACTACTTCTTTTCTATTTACCAAATCATTCTCCCTAACCCTCTCACTTTGCACACCACCTTGACCAAAACACCCTATATCTGCTACTCTGTCATCAAACACATTCAACAAATCTTCAAAATACTCACTCCATATCCTTCTCGCATGACCACTACTTGTTGTTTATTTATTTATTTATTTATTTATTTATATATTTATTATACTTTCTCGATCTCCCACGTTAGTGAGGTGGCTCAAGAAACAGACGAAAGAATGGCCCAACCCACCCACATACACATGTATATACATAAACCCTTGCGCATATATATACCTATACATTTCAATGTATTTTTTTTTTTTTTTTTTTTTTATACTTTGTCGCTGTCTCCCGCGTTTGCGAGGTAGCGCAAGGAAACAGACGAAAGAAATGGCCCAACCCCCCCATACACATGTACATACACACGTCCACACACGGAAATATACATACCTACACAGCTTTCCATGGTTTACCCCGGACGCTTCACATGCCTTGATTCAATCCACTGACAGCACGTCAACCCCTGTATACCACATCGCTCCAATTCACTCTATTCCTTGCCCTCCTTTCACCCTCCTGCATGTTCAGGCCCCAATCACACAAAATCCTTTTCACTCCATCTTTCCACCTCCAATTTGGTCTCCCTCTTCTCCTCGTTCCCTCCACCTCCGACACATATATCCTCTTGGTCAATCTTTCCTCACTCATTCTCTCCATGTGCCCAAACCATTTCAAAACACCCTCTTCTGCTCTCTCAACCACGCTCTTTTTATTTCCACACATCTCTCTTACCCTTACGTTACTTACTCGATCAAACCACCTCACACCACACATTGTCCTCAAACATCTCATTTCCAGCACATCCATCCTCCTGCGCACAACTCTATCCATAGCCCACGCCTCGCAACCATACAACATTGTTGGAACTACTATTCCTTCAAACATACCCATTTTTGCTTTCCGGGATAATGTTCTCGACTTCCACACATTTTTCAAGGCTCCCAAAATTTTCGCCCCCTCCCCCACCCTATGATCCACTTCCGCTTCCATGGTTCCATCCGCTGACAGATCCACTCCCAGATATCTAAAACACTTCACTTCCTCCAGTTTTTCACCATTCAAACTCGCCTCCCAATTGACTTGACCCTCAACCCTACTGTACCTAATAACCTTGCTCTTATTCACATTTACTCTTAACTTTCTTCTTCCACACACTTTACCAAACTCCGTCACCAGCTTCTGCAGTTTCTCACATGAATCCGCCACCAGCGCTGTATCATCAGCGAACAACAACTGACTCACTTCCCAAGCTCTCTCATCCCCAACAGACTTCATACTTGCCCCTCTTTCCAAGACTCTTGCATTTACCTCCCTAACAACCCCATCCATAAACAAATTAAACAACCATGGAGACATCACACACCCCTGCCGCAAACCTACATTCACTGAGAACCAATCACTTTCCTCTCTTCCTACACGTACACATGCCTTACATCCTCGATAAAAACTTTTCACTGCTTCTAACAACTTGCCTCCCACACCATATATTCTTAATACCTTCCACAGAGCATCTCTATCAACTCTATCATATGCCTTCTCCAGATCCATAAATGCTACATACAAATCCATTTGCTTTTCTAAGTATTTCTCACATACATTCTTCAAAGCAAACACCTGATCCACACATCCTCTACCACTTCTGAAACCACACTGCTCTTCCCCAATCTGATGCTCTGTACATGCCTTCACCCTCTCAATCAATACCCTGCCATATAATTTACCAGGAATACTCAACAAACTTATACCTCTGTAATTTGAGCACTCACTCTTTTCCCCTTTGCCTTTGTACAATGGCACTATGCACGCATTCCGCCAATCCTCAGGCACCTCACCATGAGTCATACATACATTAAATAACCTTACCAACCAGTCAACAATACAGTCACCCCCTTTTTTAATAAATTCCACTGCAATACCATCCAAACCTGCTGCCTTGCCGGCTTTCATCTTCCGCAAAGCTTTTACTACCTCTTCTCTGTTTACCAAATCATTTTCCCTAACCCTCTCACTTTGCACACCACCTCGACCCAAACACCCTATATCTGCCACTCTGTCATCAGACACATTCAACAAACCTTCAAAATACTCATTCCATCTCCTTCTCACATCACCACTACTTGTTATCACCTCCCCATTTACGCCCTTCACTGAAGTTCCCATTTGCTCCCTTGTCTTACGCACCCTATTTACCTCCTTCCAGAACATCTTTTTATTCTCCCTAAAATTTACTGATAGTCTCTCACCCCAACTCTCATTTGCCCTTTTTTTCACCTCTTGCACCTTTCTCTTGACCTCCTGTCTCTTTCTTTTATACTTCTCCCACTCAATTGCATTTTTTCCCTGCAAAAATCGTCCAAATGCCTCTCTCTTCTCTTTCACTAATACTCTTACTTCTTCATCCCACCACTCACTACATTTCAATGTATACCTACATATATATGCACAGACATGCATACATATATATGCACAGACATGTACATATTCACATGTACTGCCTTCATCCATTCCAGCCGAGACCCCGCCACACATGCCTCGCAACCATATGACATTGTTGGAACGAATATTCCTTCAAACATACCCACTTTTGCTCCAAGATAACTTTCTCGCCTTCCACACATTCTTCATTGCTCCCAGAACCTTCGCCCTCTCCTCCACCCTGTGACTCACTTCTGCTTCCATGGTTCCATCCACTGCCAAATCCACTTCCAGATATCTAAAACACTTCACTTCCTCCAGTTTTTCTTCATTCAGACTTAACTCCCAAATAACTTGTCCCTGAACCCTACTGAACCTAGTATCCTTGCTCTTATTCACATTTACTCTCAGCTTTCTTCTTTCACACACTTTACCAAACTCAGTCACCAGCCTCTGCAGTTTCTCACATGAATCAGCCACCAGCGCTGTATCATCAGCGAACAACAACCGACTCTCATCCACAACAGACTGCAAACTTACCCCTTTCTCCAAAACTCTTGCATTCACCTCCCTAACCACCCCATCCATAAACAAATCAAACAACCATGGAGACATCACACACCCCTGCCGCAAACCAACATTCACTGAGAACCAATCACTTTGCTCTGTTCAGTCTTGGTAAAAGATTTTCACTGATGCTAGCAACTTGCCTCCCACAAAGCATCTGTATCAACCCTCTCATATGCCTTCTTTAGATCCATAAATGCTATATACAAAGGAAAAACCTGATCCACACATTCTCTACCACTTCTGAATAGGGATAGGGGAGAAAGAATACTTTCTCGCATTCCTTACGTGTCATAGAAGGCAACTAAAGGGGACAGGAGCCAGGGGTTAGAAACCCTCCCATCCTTGTACTTTAACTTTATAATAGGGGAAACAGAAGAAGGAGTCATGCAGGGAGTGCTCATCCTCCTCAAAGGCTCAGATTGGGGTGTCTAAATGTGTGTTGATGTAACCAAAACTAGAAAAAAGAAGAGATAGGTAGTTTGTTTGAGGAAAGGAACCTTGATGTTTTGGCTCTGAGTGAAACGGAACTCAAGGGTAAAGGGGAAGAGTGGTTTGGGAATGTCTTTGGAGTAAAGTCATGGTTTGGTGAGAGGACAAAAGCAAAGGAAGGAGTAGCACTACTCCTGAAGCATGAGTTGTGGGAGTATGTGATAAAGTGTATGAAAGTAAACTCTAAATTGATATGGGTAAATCTGAAAGTGGATGGAGAAAGATTGGTGATTATTGGTGCTTATGCACTTGATCATGAGAAGAAAGATCATTAGAGGCTGGTGTTTTGGGAGCAGCTGAGTGAGTGTGTTAGCAGCTTTGATGCACGAGACCTGGTTATAGTGATGGGTGATTTGAATGCAAAGGTGAGTAATGTGGCAGTTAAGGGTACAATAAGTGCACATGGGGTTTTCAGTGTTGTAAATGGAATTGGTGAAGAGTTTGTAGGTTTGTGTGCTGAAAAAGGAGTGGTGATTGGGAATACCTGGTTTAAAAAG
The DNA here is from genome assembly GCF_036320965.1 of Panulirus ornatus. Lineage (NCBI taxonomy): Eukaryota > Metazoa > Arthropoda > Malacostraca > Decapoda > Palinuridae > Panulirus > Panulirus ornatus. Next base: position 9,809,006 of record NC_092271.1, on the reverse strand, counting down.
AGATATATACATGATATACATGGTATGTAGCATTTATGGATCTGGAGAAGGCATATGATAGAGTTGATAGAGATGCTCTGTGGAAGGTATTGAGAATATATGGTGTGGGAGGAAAGTTGTTAGAAGCAGTGAAAAGTTTTTATCGAGGATGTAAGGCATGTGTGCGTGTAGGAAGAGAGGAAAGTGATTGGTTCTCAGTGAATGTAGGTTTGCGGCAGGGGTGTGTGATGTCTCCATGGTTGTTTAATTTGTTTATGGATGGGGTTGTTAGGGAGGTAAATGCAAGAGTTTTGGAAAGAGGGGCAAGTATGAAGTCTGTTGGGGATGAGAGATCTTGGGAAGTGAGTCAGTTGTTGTTCGCTGATGATACAGCGCTGGTGGCTGATTCATATGAGAAACTGCAGAAGCTGGTGACTGAGTTTGGAAAAGTGTGTGGAAGAAGAAAGTTAAGAGTAAATGTGAATAAGAGCAAGGTTATTAGATACAGTAGGGTTGAGGGTCAAGTCAATTGGGAGGTGAGTTTGAATGGAGAAAAACTGGAGGAAGTGAAGTGTTTTAGATATCTGGGAGTGGATCTGGCAGCGGATGGAACCATGGAAGCGGAAGTGGATCATAGGGTGGGGGAGGGGGCGAAAGTCCTGGGGGCCTTGAAGAATGTGTGGAAGTCGAGAACATTATCTCGGAAAGCAGAAATGGGTATGTTTGAAGGAATAGTGGTTCCAACAATGTTGTATGGTTGCGAGGCGTGGGCTATGGATAGAGTTGTGCGCAGGAGGATGGATGTGCTGGAAATGAGATGTTTGAGGACAATGTGTGGTGTGAGGTGGTTTGATCGAGTGAGTAACGTAAGGGTAAGAGAGATGTGTGGAAATAAAAATAGCGTGGTTGAGAGAGCAGAAGAGGGTGTTTTGAAGTGGTTTGGGCACATGGAGAGGATGAATGAGGAAAGATTGACCAAGAGGATATATGTGTCGGAGGTGGAGGGAACAAGGAGAAGAGGGAGACCAAATTGGAGGTGGAAAGATGGAGTGAAAAAGATTTTGTGTGATCGGGGCCTGAACATGCAGGAGGGTGAAAGGAGGGCAAGGAATAGAGTGAATTGGAGCGATGTGGTATACCGGGGTTGACGTGCTGTCAGTGGATTGAAGCAGGGCATGTGAAGCATCTGGGGTAAACCATGGAAAGCTGTGTAGGTATGTATATTTGCGTGTGTGGACGTATGTATATACATGTGTATGGGGGGGGGTTGGGCCATTTCTTTCGTCTGTTTCCTTGCGCTACCTCGCAAATGCGGGAGACAGCGACAAAGTATAAAAAAAAAAAAAAAAAAAAAAAATACATGAGAAGAAAGATAATGAAAGGCAAGTGTTTTGGGAGCCGCTGAGTGAGTGTATTAGTAGTTTTGATGCATGAGATCGGGTTATAGTGATGGGTGATTTGAATGGAAAGGTGAGTAATGTGGAAATGGTGAAGAGCTTGTAGATTGGTGTGCTGAAAAAGGACTGGTGATTAGGAATACCTTTTTTAAAAGGAGAGATATACATAAGTATACGTATGTATGTAGGAGAGAAGGCCAGAGAGCATTATTGTATTACGTGTTGATTGATAGGCACGTGAAAGAGAGACTTTTGGATGTTAATGTGCTGAGAGGTTCAACTGGAGGGATGTCAGATCATTATCTTGTGGAGGCGAAGGTGAAGATTTGTAGAGGTCTTCAGAAAAGAGAAGAGAAAGAGAATGTTGGGATGAATAGAGTAAGTGAGCTTGGGAAGGAGACTTGTGTGAGGAAGAATGAGGAGAGACTTAGTCCTGAATGGAAAAAGGTGAGAGCAAAGGATGTAAGGGGAGTGGGGGAGGAATGGGATGTATTTAGGGAACCAGTGATGGCTTGCGCAGAAGATGCTTGTGGCATGAGAAGCATGGGAGGTGGGCAGATTAGAAAGGTTAGTCATTGGTGGGATGAAGAAGTAAGATTATTAGTGAAAGAGAAGAGAAGAGCATTTGGATGATATTTGCAGGGAAATAGTACAAATGACTGGGAGATGTATAAAAGAAAGAAGCAGGAGGTCAAGAGAAAGGGGCAAGAGGTGAAAAAGAGGGCAAATGAGAGTTGGGGTGAGAGAGTATCATTAACTTTTAGGGAGGATAAACAGATGTGTTGGAAGTAGGTAAATAAGGTGTGTAAGACAAGAGAACAAATGGGAACATTGGTGAAGGGGGCTAATGGGGAGGTAATAACAAGTAGTGGTGAACTGAGGAGATGGAGTGAGTATTTTGAAGGTTAGTTGAATGTGTTAGATGATAGAGTGGCTGATATAGGGTGTTTTGGTCAAGGTGATGTGCGAAGTGAGAGGGTCAGGGAGAAAGATTTGGTAAAAAGAGAAGAGGTAGTGAAAGCTTTGAGGAAGGTGAAAGCCGGCAAGGCAGTGGGTTTGGATGGTATTGCAGTGGAATTTATTAAAATAGGGGATGACTGTGTTGTTGACAGGTGAGTGAGGATATTCATTGTAGGTATAGCTCATGGTGAAGTGCCTTAGGATTGGCGGAATGCATGCATAGTGCAATTGTACAAAGGCAAAGAGGATAAAGGTGAGTGTTCAGATTACAGAGGTATAATTTTGTTGAGTATTCCTGGGAAATTGTATGGGAGGGTATTGATTGAGAGGGTGAAAGCATGTTCAGAGCATCGTATTGGGGAAGAGCAGTATGGTTTCAGAAGTGGTAGAGGATGTGTGGATCAGGTGTTTGCTTTGAAGAGTATATGTGAGAAATACTTAGAAAAACAAATGGATTTGTATGTAGCATTTATGGATCTGGAGAAGGCATATGATAAGAGTTGATAGAGATGCTCTGTGGAAGGTATTAAGAATATATGGTGTGGGAGGTAAGTTGTTAGAAGCAGTGAAAAGTTTTTATCGAGGATGTAAGACATGTACATGTAGGAAGAGAGGAAAGTGATTGGTTCTCAGTGAATGTCGGTTTGCGGCAAGGGTGCGTGATGTCTCCATGGTTGTTTAATTTGCGTATGGATGGGGTTGTTAGGGAGGTGAATGCAAGAGTTTTGGAGCGAGGGGCAAGTATGCGATTTGTTGTGGATGAGAGGGCTTGTACGCGAGTCAGTTGTTGTTTGCTGATGATATGGCACTAGTGGCTGATTCGGATGAGAAACTGCAGAAACTGGTGACTGAGTTTGTTAAAGTGTGTGAAAGAAGAAAGCTGAGAGTAAATGTGAGTAAGAGCAAGGTTATTATATTAGGTACAGTAGGGTTGAGGGACGAGTCAATTGGGAGGTAAGTTTGAATGGAGAGAGACTGGAGGAAGTGAAGTGTTTTTGATATCTGGGAGTGCATTTGGCAGTGAATGGAACCCTGGAAGCGGAAGTGAGTCAGAGTGGGGGAGGGGGTGAAAGTTCTGGGAGCGTTAAAAAATGTGTGGAAGGCAAGAACTTTATCTTGGAAAGTGAAAATGGGTATGTTTGAAGGAATAGTGTTTCCAACAATGATATATTGTTGTGAGGCGTGGGATATGGATAGGGTTGTGTGGAGGAGCGTGGATGTGTTGGAAATGAGATGTTTTAGGACAATGTGGTGTGAGGTGGTTTGATTGAGTAAGTAATGAAAGGGTAAGAGAGATGTTTGGTAATAAAAAAGTGTGTGGTTGAGAGAGCAGAAGAGGGTGTATTGAAATTGTTTGGTCACATGGAGAGAATGAGTGAGGAAAGATTGACAGGGGATATATGTGTCAGAGGTGGAGGGAACGAGGAGAAGTGGGAGACCAAATTGGAGGTGGAATTATGGAGTGAAAAAGATTTTGAGTGATCGGGGCCTGAACATGCAGGAGGGTGAAAGGTGTGCAAGGAATAGAGTGAATTGGAACTATGTGGTATACCAGGGTCAATGTGCTGTCAATATATTGAACCAGGGCATGTGAAGCATCTGGGGTAAACCATGAAAAGTTTTGTGTGGCCTGGATGTGGAAAGGGAAGTGTGGTTTTGGTGCATTATACATGACAGCTAGAGACTGAGTGTGAAGGAATGTGGCCTTTGTTGTCCTTTCCTAGCGCTACCTCACGTGTGTGCAGGGGGGGAGGGGTTTTCATTTCGTGTAGTGGGTTGGCGACAGGAGTGAATAAAGGCAGCAAATGTGAATTATGTGTATGTTTGTGTATGTATATTTATGTATACTTTGAAGTATGGCGAAAGTTCTGGGAGCGATGAAAAATGTATGGAAGGCGAGAATATTGTCTCAAGAAGGAAAAATGGGTATGTTTGAAGGAATAGTGGTTCCAACAATGTTATATGGTTGCGAGGTGTGGGCTATAGAGAGGGTTGTGTGGAGGAGGTTGGATGTGTTGGAAATGAGATGTTTGAGGACACTATGTGGTGTAAGGTGGTTTGATCGAGTACGTAATGAAAGGATAAGAGTGATGTGTGGTAATAAAAAGTGTGGTTGAGAGAGCAGAAGAGGGTGTTTTGAAATGGTTTGGTCACATGGAGAGAATGAGTGAGTAAAGATTGACAAAGAGGTTATGTGTGTCAGAGGTGGAGGGAACGAGGATAAGTGGGAGACCAAATTGGAGGTAGAAGGATGGAGTGAAAAAGATTTTGAGTAATCAGGGCCTGAACATGCAGGAGGGTGAAAGGCGTGCAAGGAATAGAGTGAATTGGAATGATATGGTAAAATGGGGTCGACGTGCTGTCAATGTATTGAACCAGGGAATGTGAAGCGTATGAGGTAAACCATGGAAAGTTTTGTGGGGTCTGGATGGAGAAAGGGAACTGTGGTTTCGATGCATTGCACATGACAGCTAGAGACTGATTGTGAACTGATTGTCTTTTTCTAGTGCTACCTCACGGGCATGCGTGGGGAGGGGGTTGTCATTTCTTGTGTGGCGGGGTGGTGACGGGAGTGAATAAAGAGAGGAAGTATGAATTATGTGCATGTGTATATATGTATAAGTCTCTGTATGTATATATATGTTTACGTTGAAATGTATAGGTATGTATATGTGTGTGTGTGGACGTGTATGTATAGACGTGTGTGTGTGGGTTGGGCCATTCTTTCGTCTGTTTCCTTGTGCTACCCTGCTAATACGAGAAAATATAATAATTATAATAATAATAACGATAGTAATGATAAAAATGAAAATACATAAGTTTACGTATTTAAGTAGGAGAGATGGCCAGAGAGCGTTATTGGATTTTGTGTTAATTGATAGGCGCATGAAAGAGAGACTATTGGATGTTAATGTGCTGAGAGGGGAAACTGGAGAGATGTGTGATCATTATCTTGTGGAGGCGAAGGTGAAGATATGTAGAGGTTTTCAGAAAAGGAGAGAATGTTGGGGCGAAGAGAGTGATGAGAGTAAGTGAGCTTGGAAAGGAGACTTGTGTGAGGAAGTGCCAGGAGAGATTGAGTGCAGAATGGAAAAAGGTGAGAGCAAATGACGTAAGGGGAGTGGGGAAGAAATGGGATGTATTTAAGGAAGCAGTGATGGCTTGCACAAAAGATGCCTGTGGCAGGAGGAATGTGGGGAATGGGCAGATTAGAAAGGGTAGTGAGTAGTGGGATGAAGTAGTAAGATTGTTAGTTAAAGAGAAGTGAGAGGCATTTGGATGATTTTTACAAGGAAATAGTGCAAATGACTGGGAGATATATGAAAGAAAGAGGCAAGAGGTCAACAGAAAGGTGCAAGAGGCAAAAAAGAGGGCAAATGAGAGCTGGGGTGAGAGAGTATCATTAAATTTTAGAGAGTAAAAAGATATTTTGGAAGGCAGTGAATAAAGTGCATAAGACAAGAGAACAAATGGGAACATCGGTGAAGGGGGCAAATGGGGAGGTAATAACAAGTAGTGGTAAATTGAGATTGAGATGGAGTGAGTATTTTGAAGGTTTGTTGAATGTGTTTGATGATAGAGTGGCTGATATAGGGTGTTTTGGTCAAGGTGGTGTGTGAAGTGAGAGGGTCAGGGACAATGATTTGGTAAACAGAGAAGAAATAGTGAAAGCTTTGTGGAAAATAAAAGCCAGTTAGGTGACTGGTTTGGATGGTAATGCTGTGGAATCTATTTAAAAAGGGGGTGACTGTGTTGTTGACTGGTTGGTGAAGATATTCAATGTATGTATGGTTTATGGTGAAGTGCCTGAGGACTGGCAGAATGCATGCAAAGTGCCACTGTACAAAGGTAAAGGGGATAAAGTTAAATGTTCAAATTACAGAGGTATAAGTTTGAGTATTCCTGGGAAAGTATATGGGAGGGTATTGTTTGAGAGGATGAAGACATGTACAGAGCATCAGAATGGGGATATGCAGTCTGTTGTGAATGTGAGGCTTGGTAAGTGAGTTAGTTGCTGTTTGCTGATGATACAGCGCTGGTGGCTGAATCGGGTGAGAAACTGCAGAAGCTGGTGACTGAGATAGTTAAAGTGTGTGAAAGAAGAAAGCTGAGAGTAAATGTGTGTAAGAGCAAGGCCCAGATCACTCAAAATCTTTTTCACTCCATCTTTTCACTCCAATTTGGTCTCCCACTTCTCGTTCCCTCCACCCCTGACACATATATCCTCTTTGTCAATCTTTCCTCACTCATTCTCTTCATTTGTACATGTGTATATTTGTATATGTCTGTGTATGTATATGTATGTATACGTTGAAATGTATAGGTATGTATATGTGCATGTGTGGGCTTTTTTTTTATATTCATGTGTATGTGAGTGGGTTGGGCCATTCTTTTTTCTGTTTTCTTGCGTTACCTCACTAACGTGGGGGACAGCAACAAAGTGTAATAATAGAAAAAAATATTATGTGTAAGTATATTATGTGAGATGGAGAGATGGTCAGAGGGCATTATTAGATTACATGTTAATTGATAGGCATGTAAAAGAGACTTTTGGATGCTAATGTGCTGAGAGGGGCAGCTGGTGGGATTTCTGATCAGTCTTCTGGAGGCAAAGGTGAAGATTTGTGGAGGTTTTCAAAATAGAAGGAAAAATTGTGGGAAGAAAAGAGTGGTGAGTAAGTGAGCTTGGAAAGGAGACTTGTGTGAAGAAGTACCAGGAGAGATTGAGTGTAGAATGGTAAAAGGTGAGAGCAAATGACGCAAGGGGACTGGATGAGGAATGGGATGTATTTAGGGAAGGAGTGGTGGCATGTGCAAACGATGCATATGGCATGAGAAAGGTGGGAGGTGGGCAGATTAGAAAGGATAGTGAGTGGTGGGATGAAGAAGTAAAGTTGTTAATGAGAAGAAGAAGAGGCAGGTAGACAATACTTGTAAGGATGGAGGGCATAAAAGAAAGAGGCAGGAGGTCAAGAGGAAGGTGCAAGGGTTGAAAAATGGGGCAAATGAGAGTTGGGGTGAGAGAGTATCATGAAACTGTCGGGAGGATAAAAAGATGTTTTGGAAGGAGGTAAATAACATGCATAAGAGGAAGTACCAGGAGAGACTGAGTACAGAATGGAAAAAGGTGAGAACAATGGAAGTAAGGGGAGTGGGGGAGTATTGGGATGTATTTAGGGAATCAGTGATGGATTGCGCAAAAGATGCTTGTGGCATGAGAAGAGTGGGTGATGGGTTGATTAGAAAGATTAGTGAGTGGTGGGATGAAGAAGTAAGAGTATTAGTGAAAGAGAAGAGAGAGGCATTTGGACGATTTTTGCAGAGAAAAAATGCAATTGAGTGGGAGATGTATAAAAGAAAGAGACAGGAGGTCAAGAGAAAGGTGCAAGAGGTGAAAAAAAGGGCAAATGAGAGTTGGGGTGAGAGAGTATCATTAAATTTTAGGGAGAATAAAAAGATGTTCTGGAAGGAGGTAAATAAAGTGCGTAAGACAAGGGAGCGAATGGGAACTTCAGTGAAGGGCGCAAATGGGGAGGTGATAACAAGTAGTGGTGATGTGAGAAGGAGATGGAGTGAGTATTTTGAAGGTTTGTTGAATGTGTTTGATGATAGAGTGGCAGATATAGGGTGTTTTGGTTGAGGTGGTGTGCAAAGTGAGAGGGTTAGGGAAAATGATTTGGTAAACAGAGAAGAGATAGTAAAAGCTTTGCGGAAGATGAAAGCCGGCAAGGCAGCAGGTTTGGATGTTATTGCAGTGGAATTTATTAAAAAAGGGGGTGACTGTATTGTTGACTGGTTGGTAAGGTTATTTAATGTATGTATGACTCATGGTGAGGTGCCTGAGGATTGGCGGAATGCGTTCATAGTGCCATTGTACAAAGGCAAAGGGGATAAGAGTGAGTGCCCAAATTACAGAGGTATAAGTTTGTTGAGTATTCCTGGTAAATTATATGGGAGGGTATTGATTGAGAGGGTGAAGGCATGTACAGAGCATCAGATTGGGGAAGAGCAGTGTAGTTTCAGAAGTGGTAGAGGATGTGTGGATCAGGTGTTTGCTTTGAAGAATGTATGTGAGAAATACTTAGAAAAGCAAATGGATTTGTATGTAGCATTTATGGATCTGGAGAAGGCATATGATAGAGTTGATAGAGATGCTCTGTGGAAGGTATTAAGAATATATGGTGTGGGAGGCAAGTTGTTAGAAGCAGTGAAAAGTTTTTATCGAGGATGTAAGGCATGTGTACGTGTAGGAAGAGAGGAAAGTGATTGGTTCTCAGTGAATGTAGGTTTGCGGCAGGGGTGTGTGATGTCTCCATGGTTGTTTAATTTGTTTATGGATGGGGTTGTTAGGGAGGTGAATGCAAGAGTTTTGGAAAGAGGGGCAAGTATGAAGTCTGTTGTGGATGAGAGAGCTTGGGAAGTGAGTCAGTTGTTGTTCGCTGATGATACATCGCTGGTGGCTGATTCATGTGAGAAACTGCAGAAGCTGGTGACTGAGTTTGGTAAAGTGTGTGAAAGAAGAAAGTTAAGAGTAAATGTGAATAAGAGCAAGGTTATTAGGTACAGTAGGGTGGAGGGTCAAGTCAATTGGGAGGTGAGTTTGAATGGAGAAAAACTGGAGGAAGTGAAGTGTTTTAGATATCTGGGAGTGGATCTGGCAGCGGATGGAACCATGGAAGCGGAAGTGGATCATAGGGTGGGGGAGGGGGCGAAAATTCTGGGGGCCTTGAAGAATGTGTGGAAGTCGAGAACATTATCTCGTAAAGCAAAAATGGGTATGTTTGAAGGAATAGGGGTTCCAACAATGTTGTATGGTTGCGAGGCGTAGGCTATGGATAGAGTGGTGCGCAGGAGGATGGATGTGCTGGAAATGAGATGTTTGAGGACAATGTGTTGTGTGAGGTGGTTTGATCGAGTAAGTAACGTAAGGGTAAGAGAGATGTGTGGAAATAAAAAGAGCGTGGTTGAGAGAGCAGAAGAGGGTGTTTTGAAATGGTTTGGGCACATGGAGAGAATGAGTGAGGAAAGATTGACCAAGAGGATATATGTGTCGGAGGTGGAGGGAACGAGGAGAAGAGGGAGACCAAATTGGAGGTGGAAAGATGGAGTGAAAAAGATTTTGTGTGATCGGGGCCTGAACATGCAGGAGGGTGAAAGGAGGGCAAGGAATAGAGTGAATTGGAGCGATGTGGTATACCGGGGTTGACGTGCTGTCAGTGGATTGAATCAGGGCATGTGAAGCGTCTGGGGTAAACCATGGAAAGCTGTGTGGGTATGTATATTTGCGTGTGTGAACGTATGTATATACATGTGTATGTGGGTGGGTTGGGCCATTTCTTTCGTCTGTTTCCTTGCGCTACCTCGCTAACGCGGGAGACAGCGACAAAGCAAAAAAAAGATATTTATATATATATATATTATTTATTTAATTATTTTATTATACTTTGTCGCTGTCTCCCGCGTTTGCGAGGTAGCGCAAGGAAACAGACGAAAAAAATGGCCCAACCCCCCCCAATACACATGTATATACATACGTCCACACACGCAAATATACATACCTACACAGCTTTCCATGGTTTACCCCAGATGCTTCACATGCCTTGATTCAATCCACAGACAGCACGTCAACCCCGGTATACCACATCGCTCCAATTCACTCTATTCCTTGCCCTCCTTTCACCCTCCTGCATGTTCAGGCCCCGATCACACAAAATCTTTTTCACTCCATCTTTCCACCTCCAATTTGGTCTCCCTCTTCTCCTCGTTCCCTCCACCTCCGACACATATATCCTCTTGGTCAATCTTTCCTCACTCATTCTCTCCATGTGCCCAAACCACTTCAAAACACCCTCTTCTGCTCTCTCAACCACGCTCTTTTTATTTCCACACATCTCTCTTACCCTTACGTTACTCACTCGATCAAACCACCTCACACCACACATTGTCCTCAAACATCTCATTTCCAGCACATCCATCCTCCTGCGCACAACTCTATCCATAGCCCACGCCTCGCAACCATACAACATTGTTGGAACCACTATTCCTTCAAACATACCCATTTTTGCTTTCCGAGATAATGTTCTCGACTTCCACACATTCTTCAAGGCCCCCAGAATTTTCGCCCCCTCCCCCACCCTATGATCCACTTCCGCTTCCATGGTTCCATCCGCTGCCAGATCCACTCCCAGATATCTAAAACACTTCACTTCCTCCAGTTTTTCTCCATTCAAACTCACCTCCCAATTGACTTGACCCTCAACCCTACTGTACCTAATAACCTTGCTCTTATTCACATTTACTCTTAACTTTCTTCTTCCACACACTTTACCAAACTCAGTCACCAGCTTCTGCAGTTTCTCACATGAATCAGCCACCAGCGATGTATCATCAGCGAACAACAACTGACTCACTTCCCAAGCTCTCTCATCCCCAACAGACTTCATACTTGCCCCTCTTTCCAAAACTCTTTCATTTACCTCCCTAACAACCCCATCCATAAACAAATTGAACAACCATGGAGACATCACACACCCCTGCCGCAAACCTACATTCACTGAGAACCAATCACTTTCCTCTCTTCCTACACGTACACATGCCTTACATCCTCGATAAAAACTTTTCACTGCTTCTAACAACTTTCCTCCCACACCATATATTCTTAATACCTTCCACAGAGCATCTCTATCAACTCTATCATATGCCTTCTCCAGATCCATAAATGCTACATACAAATCCATTTGCTTTTCTAAGTATTTCTCACATTCATTCTTCAAAGCAAACACCTGATCCACACATCCTCTACCACTTCTGAAACCACACTGCTCTTCCCCAATCTGATGCTCTGTACATGCCTTCACCCTCTCAATCAATACCCTCCCATATAATTTACCAGGAATACTCAACAAACTTATACCTCTGTAATTTGAGCACTCACTCTTATCCCCTTTGCCTTTGTACAATGGCACTATGCACGCATTCCGCCAATCCTCAGGCACCTCACCATGAGTCATACATACATTAAATAACCTTACCAACCAGTCAACAATACAGTCACCCCCTTTTTTAATAAATTCCACTGCAATACCATCCAAACCTGCTGCCTTGCCGGCTTTCATCTTCCGCAAAGCTTTCACTACCTCTTCTCTGTTTACCAAATCATTTTCCCTAACCCTCTCACTTTGCACACCACCTCGACCAAAACACCCTATATCTGCCACTCTATCATCAAACACATTCAACAAACCTTGAAAATACTCACTCCATCTCCTTCTCACATCACCACTACTTGTTATCACCTCCCCATTTGCGCCCTTCACTGAAGTTCCCATTTGCTCCCTTGTCTTACGCACTTTATTTACCTCCTTCCAGAACATCTTTTTATTCTCCCTAAAATTTAATGATACTCTCTCACCCCAACTCTCATTTGCCCTTTTTTTCACCTCTTGCCCCTTTCTCTTGACCTCCTGTCTCTTTCTTTTATACATCTCCCACTCAATTGCATTTTTTCCCTGCAAAAATCGTCCAAATGCCTCTCTCTTCTCTTTCACTAATACTCTTACTTCTTCATCCCACCACTCGCTACCCTTTCTAATCAACCCACCTCCCACTCTTCTCATGCCACAAGCATCTTTTGCGCAATCCATCACTGATTCCCTAAATACATCCCATTCCTCCCCCACTCCCCTTACTTCCATTGTTCTCACCTTTTTCCATTCTGTACTCAGTCTCTCCTGGTACTTCCTCACACAGGTCTCTTTCCCAAGCTCACTTACTCTCACCACCCTCTTCACCCCAACATTCACTCTTCTTTTCTGAAAACCCATACAAATCTTCACCTTAGCCTCCACAAGATAATGATCAGACATCCCTCCAGTTGCACCTCTCAGCACATTAACATCCAAAAGTCTCTCTTTCGCACGCCTGTCAATTAACACGTAATCCAATAACGCTCTCTGGCCATCTCTCCTACTTACATAAGTATACTTATGTATATCTCGCTTTTTAAACCAGGTATTCCCAATCATCAGTCCTTTTTCAGCACATAAATCTACAAGCTCTTCACCATTTCCATTTACAACACTGAACACCCCATGTATACCAATTATTCCCTCAACTGCCACATTACTCACCTTTGCATTCAAATCACCCATCACTATAACCCGGTCTCGTGCATCAAAACCACTAACACACTCATTCAGCTGCTCCCAAAACACTTGCCTCTCATGATCTTTCTTCTCATGCCCAGGTGCATATGCACCAATAATCACCCACCTCTCTCCATCAACTTTCAGTTTTACCCATATTAATCGAGAATTTACTTTCTTACATTCTATCACATACTCCCACAACTCCTGTTTCAGGAGTATTGCTACTCCTTCCCTTGCTCTTGTCCTCTCACTAACCCCTGACTTTACTCCCCAGACATTCCCAAACCACTCTTCCCCTTTACCCTTGAGCTTCGTTTCACTCAGAGCCAAAACATCCAGGTTCCTTTCCTCAAACATACTACCTATCTCTCCTTTTTTCACATCTTGGTTACATCCACACACATTTAGGCACCCCACTCTGAGCCTTCGAGGAGGATGAGCACTCCTCGCGTGACTCCTTCTTCTGTTTCCCATTTTAGAAAGTTAATACAAGGAGGGGAGGATTTCTGGCCCCCCGCTCCCGTCCCCTCTAGTCGCTTTCTACGACACGCGAGGAATACGTGGGAAGTATTCTTTCACCCCTATCCCCAGGGATAATATACATATATATATATACATATACACATACACACACATACACATACATACGCACATATACACACACACACACACACATACATATATATACATATGAAAAATGTAAGAAACAATTTAGAAAACTGAAACTTCTAGCTTGAAATGAATGAAAAAATGAATGTCACATAATGGTTCAACCTCTGGCTATGGAAAAGGAAATGTATAATTTATTTACACAAACGTCAATAGCAGTTCTCATCAATTTAACCTATATATATATATATATATATATATATATATATATATATATATATATATATATATTATTTATATTTATTTTATTATACTTTGTCGCTGTCTCCCGCGTTTGCGAGGTAGCGCAAGGAAACAGACGAAAGAAATGGCCCAACCCCCATCATACACATGTATATACATACGTCCACACACGCAAATATACATACCTACACAGCTTTCCCTGGTTTATCCCAGACGCTTCACATGCCTTGATTCAATCCACTGACAGCACGTCAACCCCGGTATACCACATCGCTCCAATTCACTCTATTTCTTGCCCTCCTTTCACCCTCCTGCATGTTCAGGCCCTGATCACACAAAATCTTTTTCACTCCATCTTTCCACCTCCAATTTGGTCTCCCTCTTCTCCTCGTTCCCTCCACCTCCGACACATATATCCTCTTGGTCAATCTTTCCTCACTCATTCTCTCCATGTGCCCAAACCACTTCAAAACACCCTCTTCTGCTCTCTCAACCACGCTCTTTTTATTTCCACACATCTCTCTTACCCTTACGTTACTCACTCGATCAAACCACCTCACACCACACATTGTCCTCAAACATCTCATTTCCAGCACATCCATCCTCCTGCGCACAGCTCTATCCATAGCCCACGCCTCGCAACCATACAACATTGTTGGAACCACTATTCCTTCAAACATACCCATTTTTGCTTTCCGAGATAATGTTCTCGACTTCCACACATTCTTCAAGGCCCCCAGAATTTTTGCCCCCTCCCCCACCCTATGATCCACTTCCGCTTCCATGGTTCCATCCGCTGCCAGATCCACTCCCAGATATCTAAAACACTTCACTTCCTCCAGTTTTTCTCCATTCAAACTCACCTCCTAATTGACTTGACCCTCAACCCTACTGTACCTAATAACCTTGCTCGTATTCACATTTACTCTTAACTTTCTTCTTCCACACACTTTACCAAACTCAGTCACCAGCTTCTGCAGTTTCTCACATGAATCAGCCACCAGCGCTGTATCATCAGCGAACAACAACTGACTCACTTCCCAAGCTCTCTCATCCCCAACAGACTTCATACTTGCCCCTCTTTCCAAAACTCTTGCATTTACCTCCCTAACAACCCCATCCATAAACAAATTAAACAACCATGGAGACATCACACACCCCTGCCGCAAACCTACATTCACTGAGAACCAATCACTTTCCTCTCTTCCTACACGTACACATGCCTTACATCCTCGATAAAAACTTTTCACTGCTTCTAACAACTTTCCTCCCACACCATATATTCTTAATACCTTCCACAGAGCATCTCTATCAACTCTATCATATGCCTTCTCCAGATCCATAAATGCTACATACAAATCCATTTGCTTTTCTAAGTATTTCTCACATACATTCTTCAAAGCAAACACCTGATCCACACATCCTCTACCACTTCTGAAACCACACTGCTCTTCCCCAATCTGATGCTCTGTGCATGCCTTCACCCTCTCAATCAATACCCTCCCATATAATTTACCAGGAATACTCAACAAACTTATACCTCTGTAATTTGAGCACTCACTCTTATCTCCTTTGCCTTTGTACAATGGCACTATGCACGCATTCCGCCAATCCTCAGGCACCTCACCATGAGTCATACATACATTAAGTAACCTTACCAACCAGTCAACAATACAGTCACCCCCTTTTTTAATAAATTCCACTGCAATACCATCCAAACCTGCTGCCTTGCCGGCTTTCATCTTCCGCAAAGCTTTCACTACCTCTTCTCTGTTTACCAAATCATTTTCCCTAACCCTCTCACTTTGCACACCACCTCGACCAAAACACCCTATATCTGCCACTCTATCATCAAACACATTCAACAAACCTTCAAAATACTCACTCCATCTCCTTCTCACATCACCACTACTTGTTATCATCACCCCATTTGCGCCCTTCACTGAAGTTCCCATTTGCTCCCTTGTCTTACGCACTTTTTTTTTACCTCCTTCCAGAACATCTTTTTATTCTCCCTAAGATTTAATGATACTCTCTCACCCCAACTCTCATTTGCCCTTTTTTTCACCTCTTGCACCTTTCTCTTGACCTCCTGTCTCTTTCTTTTATACATCTCCCACTCAATTTCATTTTTTCCCTTGCAAAAATCGTCCAAATGCCTCTCTCCTCTCTTTCACTAATACTCTTACTTCTTCATCCCACCACTCAATATATATAGGGGATAGGGGAGAAAGAATACTTCCCATGTATTCCTTGCATGTCGTAGAAGGTGACTAAAAGGGGGGGAGCGGGTGGCTGGAAATCCTCCTCTCTCATTTTTTTTAATTTTCCAAAAGAAGGAACAGAGAAGGGGGCCAGGTGAGGATATTCCCTTAAAGGTCCAGTCCTCTGTTCTCAACTCTACCTCGCTAACGCGGGAAATGGCGAATAGTTTGAAAGAAAGAAAAAGAAGACCAGAGAACATATGGGAACTTTAGTGAAGGGGGCAAGGGGGGAAGTGATGAAATGAGGTGATGGATTGAGTATTTTGAAGGTTTGTTGAATGAAGGGTCTTTTGGTTGGGATGGTGTGCGAAGTGAGAGGGCCAGGGAGAATGGTTTGGTTGAGAGAGAATAGGTAGTGAAATTTTGCGGGAGATGAAATTCGGCAAGGTGGCGGTTTTGGATGATACTGTATTTGAATTTAATAAGAAAGGGGGTGGCTGTGTTGTTGATTGGTTGGTAAGGATATTCAGTGTGTGTATGGATCATGGTGATCTGCCTGAGGATTGATGGAATGTATGCAGAGTGCCATTGTAAAGTGGCAAAGTGGGTTAAAGGTGAGTGTTCAAAGTACAGAGACATAAGTTTGTTGAGTAATCTTGGGAAATTGTATAGGAGGGTATTGATTGAGAGAGAGACGGCATGTACATAACATCAGATTGGAGAGGAGCAGTGTGTTTTCAGAAGTGGTAGAGGGTGTGTGGATCAGGTGTTTACTTTGAAGAATGTAAGCGAGAAATACTTAGAAAAACGGATGAATTTGTATGCAGCATTTATGGATCTGGAGAAGGCATATGGTAGGGTTGATAAAGATGCTTTGTTGAAGGTCTTAAGAGTATATGGTGTGGAAGGTAAGTTCCTATAAGCTGTGAAAAGGTTTATTAAGGATGTAAGGCATGTGTACGAATGGGAGAGAAGAGTGATTGGTTCCAAGTGAAGGTCAGTTTGTGGAAGGGGTGTGTGATGTCTCCATGGTTGTTTAATTTGTTTATGGATGGGGTGATTAGGGAGGTGAAGGCAAGAATTTTGGAGAGGGGCAAGTACACAGTCTGCTGGGGATGAGAGGGCCTTAGAAGTGAGTCAGTTGTTGTTTGTTGATGATATAGTACTGGTGGCTGATTTGAGTGAGAAATTGCAGAAGTGTTATCTGAGTTTGGAAAAGTGTGCAAAAGGAGAAAGTAGAGAGTAAATGTGAATAAGAGCAAGGTTATTAGGTTCAGTAGGGTTGAGAGACAAGTTAATTGGGATGTAAGTTTGAATGGAGAAAAATTGGAGGAAGTGAAGTGTTTTAGATATCTGGGAGTGAACTTAACAGCGAATGGAATCATGGAAGTGAAAGTGAGTCACAGGGTGTTGGTGGGGGCAAAGGTTCTGGGAGTGATGAAGCAGGTGTGGAAGTAGAGAACGTTATCTTGGAGAGCAAAAATGGGTATGTTTGAAGGAATAGTAGTTCCAGCAGTTGTATATGGTTGTGAGGCATGGGCTATAGATAGGGTTGTACAGAAGAGGGTGGATGTGCTGGAAATGAAATGTTCGTGGACAATATGTGGTGTGAGTTGGTTTGATTGAGTAAGTAATGAAAGGGTAAGAGAGATGTGTGGAAATAAAAAGAGTGTAGTTGAGAGAGCAGAAGATGGTGTATTGAAATGGTTTGGACATATGGAGAGAATGAGTGAGGAAAGGTTGAGGAAGAGGATATATATGTCAGAGGTCGAGGGAACAAGGAGAAGCAGAGACCAAATTGGAGCTGGAACGATAGAGTGGAAAGACTTTAGAGTGATCGGGGCTTCTACATACAGGAGGACGAGAGGCATGCATGGAATAGAGTAAATTGGAATGATGTGGTATACTGGGGATGACTAGCTGTCAGTGGATTGAGCCACTGTATGTGAAATGTTGGGGGTAAACCATGGAAAGGTCTGTGGGGCCTGGATGTGGGTGGATACGGAGCTGTGGTTTTAGTACATTACACATAACAGCTTGAGACCAGAGTGTGAACAAATGTGATCTTTTTTGTCTGTTTACCTGAAGCAGGGGGTAGTGATGCTGCTTCCTTTGGGGCAGAAATAGCATCACTACCCCCTGCTTCATTTCCAACACATACACCCTCCTTCGTACAACTGTATCTATAGCCCATGCCTCACAACCATATAACATTGTTGGAACTATATTTCGTTCAAACATACCCATTTTTGCCCTCCGAGATAACATTCTCTCCTTTCCACACATTCTTAATCGCTCCCAGAACCTTTGCCCCACCTTGAGCCTCGCTTCTGCTTCCATGGTTCTGTTCGCTGCTAAGTCCATTCCCAGATATCTAAAACAATGTACCTCTTCTGATTTTTCTCCGTTCAAACTTACATCCCAATTAACTTGTCCCTAAACCCTACTGAACCTAATAACCTTGCTCTTATTCACATTTACTCTACTTTCTCCTTTCACACACTTTTCCACTCTTGGTCATCAGCTTCTGGAGTTTCTCACTCAAATCAGCCATCAGAGCTGCATCATCGGCGAAGTACAACTGACTCACTTCCTAGGCCCTCTCATTCCCAGTGGACTGCATACTTGCCCCTCTCTCCAAAACTCTTGCATTTACCTTCCTAACCACCCCATAAACTATGAAACAACCGTGGGGACATCACGCACCCCTGTCGCAGATCGACATTCAGTGGGAACCAATCACTCTCCTCTCTTCCTACTTGTACACATGCCTTACATCCTTAGTAAAACCTCCAGCAACTTACCTCCCACACCATATGCTTTTAAAAACCTTCTACAAAGCATTTCTATCGACCCTGTCATATGCCTTCTCTAGATCCATAAATGCTCCATACAAATGCATCTGTTTTTCTAAGTATTTCTCAGATACATTCTTCGTAGTGAACACTTGACCCACACATCCTCTACTACTTCTGCAACCATATTGCTCTTCCCCAATCTGATGCTCTGTACCTGCTTTCACCTTCTCGTTTAATACCCTCCCATATAACTTCCCAGGAATAATTAACAAACTTATGCCTCTGTAGTTTGAACACTTGCTTTTATCCCCTTTGCCTTCATACAATGGATCTATGCTACAGTCACCATTGGAAAGAGAAAATAAGAAAGATGAGTACTATCAATTATTACATCCTCAGATAAATTGGGTGAGATACAGGTGTCGTGGTCCTTAAAAGCACTGACATAGCGGTGAGGCAGGGGGGCATAATCCCCATGGAGTGCAGGTGGGCACTTATTATGATGCCCTACCTCACTCTTACTTCTGGGCTTGTAAGGACCTCAATACCTGTTTTTCATCCTCTTTGTCCAAGGATGTAATAAAAGTACTCAGCAATTTTATTTTCTCTTTATAGTTTTGATTGCTGCATATAACTCTTTTATCCCTGGGGATAGGGGAGAAAGAATACTTCCCACTCATTCCTCACGTGTCGTAGAAGGTGACTAAAGGGGACAGGAGCGGGGGGCCAGAAACCCTCCCCTCTTTGTAGTTTAACTTTCTAAAAGGGGAAACAAGAAGGAGTCACGCGGGGAGTGCTCATCCTCCTCGAAGGCTCAGATTGGGGTGTCTAAATGTGTGTGGATGTAACCAAGATGAGAAAAAAGGAGAGATAGGTAGTATGTTTGAGGAGAGGAACCTGGATGTTTTGGCTCTGAGTGAAACGAAGCTCAAGGGTAATGGGGAAGAGTGGTTTGGGAGTGTCTTAGGAGTAAAGTCAGGGGTTAGTGAGAGGACAAGAGCAAGGGAAGGAGTAGCTTTACTCCTGAAACAGGAGTTGTGGGAGTATGTGATAGTGTGTAAGAAAGTAAATTCTAGATTGATATGGGTAAAACTGAAAGTTGATGGAGAGAGATGGGTGATTATTGGTGCATATGCACCTAGGCATGAGAAGAAAGATCATGAGAGGCAAGTGTGTTGGGAGCAGCTGAATGAGTGTGTTAGTGGGTTTGATGCACAAGACCGGGTTATAGTGATGGGTGATTTGAATGCAAAGGTGAGTAATGTGGCAGTTAAGGGAATAATTGGTATACATGGGGTGTTCAGTGATGGAAATGGTGAAGAGCTTATAGATTTATGTGCTGAAAAAGGACTGGTGATTGGGAATACCTGGTTTAAAAAGCGAGATATACATAAGTATATGTATGTAAGTAGGAGAGATGGCCAGAGAATGTTATTGGATTATGTGTTAATTGATAGGCGCGCGAA
Source organism: Panulirus ornatus (assembly GCF_036320965.1). Classification (NCBI taxonomy): domain Eukaryota; kingdom Metazoa; phylum Arthropoda; class Malacostraca; order Decapoda; family Palinuridae; genus Panulirus; species Panulirus ornatus. The sequence continues at coordinate 9,789,202 of NC_092271.1, read as the reverse complement.
AGAGAGACTTTTGGATGTTAATGTGCTGAGAGGTGCAAGTGGAGGGATGTCTGATCATTATCTTGTGGAGGCGAAGGTGAAGATTTGTATGGGTTTTCAGAAAAGAAGGGAGAATGTTGGGGTGAAGAGAGTGGTGAGAGTAAGTGAGCTTGGAAAGGAGACTTGTGTGAGGAAGTACCAGGAGAGACTGAGTACAGAATGGAAAAAGGTGAGAACAAAGGAGGTAAGGGGAGTGGGGGAGGAATGGGATGTATTTAGGGAAGCAGTGATGGCTTGCGCAAAATATGCTTGTGGCATGAGAAGCGTGGGAGATGGGTTGATTAGAGTGGTGAGTGAGTGAGTGGTGGGATGAAGTAAGATTATTAGTGAAAGAGAAGAGAGAGGCATTTGGGCGATTTTTGCAGGGAAAAATGCAAATGAGTGGGAGATGTATAAAAGAAAGAGGCAGGAGGTCAAGAGAAAGGTGCAAGAGGTGAAAAAGAGGGCAAATGAGAGTTGGGGTGAGAGAGTATCATTAAATTTTAGGGAGAATAAAAAGATGTTTTGGAAGGAGGTAAATAAAGTGAATAAGACAAGGGAGCAAATAGGAGCTTCAGTGAAGGGGGCTAATGGGGAGGTGATAACAAGTAGTGGTGATATGAGAAGGAGATGGAGTGAGTATTTTGAAGGTTTGTTGAATGTGTTTGATGATAGAGTGGCAGATATAGGGTGTTTTGGTCGAGGTGGTGTGCAAAGTGAGAGGGTTAGGGAAAATGATTTAGTAAACAGAGAAGAGGTAGTAAAAGCTTTGCAGAAGATGAAAGCCGGCAAGGCAGCAGGTTTGGATGGTATTGCAGTGGAATTTATTAAAAAAGGGGGTGACTGTATTGTTGACTGGTTGGTAAGGTTATTTAGTGTATGTATGATTCATGGTGAGGTGCCTGAGGATTAGAGGAATGCTTGCATAGTGCCATTGTACAAAGGCAAAGGGGATAAGAGTGAGTGCTCAAATTACAGAGGTATAAGTTTGTTGAGTATTCCTGGTAAATTATATGGGAGGGTATTGATTGAGAGGGTGAAGGCATGTACAGAGCATCAGATTGGGGAAGAGCAGTGTGGTTTCAGAAGTGGTAGAGGATGTGTGGAGCAGGTGTTTGCTTTGAAGAATGTATGTGAGAAATACTTAGAAAAGCAAATGGATTTGTATGTAGCATTTATGGATGTGGAGAAGGCATATGATAGAGTTGATAGAGATGATCTGTGTAAGGTATTAAGAATATATGGTGTGGGATGCAAGTTGTTAGAAGCAGTGAAAAGTTTTTATCGAGGATGTTAGGCATGTGTACGTGTAGGAAGAGAAGAAAGTGATTGGTTCTCAGTGAATGTCGTTTGCGGCAGGGATGTGTGATGTCTCCATGGTTGTTTAATTTGTTTATGGATGGGGTTGTTAGGGAGGTGAATGCAAGAGTTTTGGAAAGAGGGGGAAGTATGCAGTTTGTTGTGGATGAGAGAGCTTGGGAAGTGAGTCAGTGGTTGTTCGCTGATGATACAGCGCTGGTGGCTGATTCATGTGAGAAACTGCAGAAGCTGGTGACTGAGTTTGGTAAAGTGTGTGAAAGAAGAAAGTTAAGAGTAAGTGTGAATAAGAGCAAGGTTATTAGGTACAGTAGGGTTGAGGGCCAAGGCAATTGGGAGGTAAGTGTGAATGGAGAAAAACTGGAGGAAGTGAAGTGTTTTAGATATCTGGGAGTGGATTTGGCAGCGGATGGAACCGTGTAAGCGGAAGTGAATCATAGGGTGGGGGAGGGGGCAAAAATCCTGGGAGCTTTGAAGAATGTTTGGAAGTCGAGAATATTATCTTGGAAAGCAAAAACGGCTATGTTTGAAGGAATAGTGGTTCCAACAATGTTGTATGGTTGCGAGGCATGGTCTATGGATAGAGTTGTGCAGAGGAGGGTGGATGTGCTGGAAATGAGAGATGTTTGAGGACAATATGTAGTGTGAGATGGTTTGATTGAGTAAGTAATGTAAAGGTAAGAGAGATGTGTGGAAATAAAAAGAGTGTGGTTGAGAGAGCAGAAGAGGGTGTTTTGAAATGGTTTGGGCACATGGAGAGAATGAGTGAGGAAAGATTGACCAAGAGGATATATGTGTCAGAGATGGAGGGAACGAGAAGTGGGAGACCAAATTGGAGGTGGAAAGATGGAGTGAAAAAGATTTTGAGTGATCGGGGCCTGAACATGCAGGAGGGTGAAAGGCGTGTAAGGAATAGAGTGAATTGGTACGATGTGGTATACTGGGGTCGACCTGCTGTCAGTGGATTGAACCAGGGCATGTGAAGCGTCTGGGGTAAACCATGGAAAGTTGTGTGGGGCCTGGGTGTGGAAAGGGAGCTGTGGTTTTGGTGCATTATTACATGATAGCTAGAGACTGAGTGTGAACAAATGGGGCCTTTGTTGTCTTTTCCTAGCGCTACCTCACACACATGAGGGTGGAGGGGGTTGTTATTCCATTGTGGCGAGGTGGCGATGGGAATAAATAAAGGCAGACAGTATGAATTATGAACATGTGTATATATGTATATGTCTGTGTGTGTATGTATATGTGTACATTGAGATGTATAGGTATGTATATTTGTGTGTGTGGACGTGTATGTATGTACATGTGTATGTGGGTGGGTTGGGCCATTCTTTCGTCTGTTTCCTTGCACAACCTCGCTAACGAGGGAGACAGCGACAAAGCAAAATAAATAGATAAATAAATAAATATAACTCTTCATGGTGAAGTGAAGGTTCTTCATGTATATGTAGAAGGAGACTAAAGGGGGTGGAAGGTTGGAAACATCCCCCTCGTATTTAAATTTCTAAAAAGGGGAACAGGAGGAGTCACATTAGGGTGTCTAAATATGTGTGGATGTAACCAAGATGAGAAAAAAGGAGAGATAGGTAGTATGTTGGAGGAAAGAAACCTGGATGTTCTGCCATTGAGTGAAACAAAGCTCAAGGGTAAAGGGGAAGAGTGGTTTGGGAGAGTCTTTGGAGTAAAGCCAGGGGTTGGTGAGGGGACAAGAGCTAAGGAAGGAGTAGCACTACTCCTGAACTAGGAGTTTTGGGAGTATGTGATATAGTGTAAGAAACTAAATTCTAGATTGATTTGGGTAAAACTGAAAGTGGATGGAGAGAGAGGGGTGATTATTGGTGTCTATGCACCTGGTCATGAGAAGAAAGATCATGAGAGGCAAGTGTTGAGGGAGGAGCTGAGTGAGTGTGTTAGCAGCTTTGATGCGCGAGACTGGATTATAGATATGAAAGATTTAAATGTGAAGGTGAGTAACGTGGCGTTGAGGGTATAATTTGTGTACCTGTGGTGTTCAGTCTTGTAAATGGAAATGAAGAGCTTTTGGATTTGTGTGCTGAAAAAAAGACTGATGATTGGGAATACCTGGTTTAAAAAGAGATATACACTAGTATACATATGTGAGTAGGAGAGATAGTCAGAGAGCATTATTAGATTACGTGTTTATTGTTAGGTGTGTAAAAGAGAGACTTTTGTATGTTAATGTGCTGAGAGGAGCACCTGGAGGGATGTCTGATCATTATCTTATGGAGGTGATGGTGAAGATTTGCAGTGGTTTTCAAAAACGAATGAGAGAATGTTGGGAGAAGAGTGGTGAGAGTAAGCGAGCTTGGAAAGGAGACTTGTGTGAGGAATTACCAGGAGAGATTGAGTGTAGAATGGCAAAAAGTCAGAGCACATGATGAGGGGAACGGGTGAGGAATGGGATATATTTAGGGAAGCAGTGATGGCTTGTGCAAAAGATGCTAGTGGCATGAGAAAGGTAGGAGATGGGCAGATTAGAAAGGGTAGTAAGTGGGATGAAGAAGTAAGGTTGTTAGTGAAAGAGAAAAGAGGCATTTGTATGATACTTGCAGGGAAGTAGTGCAAATGACTGGGAGATGTATAATGGTGCAAGGGTTGATGTATAATGGTGCAAGGGTTGAAAAAGAGGGCAAATGAGAGTTGGGATGAGAGAGTATCCTTAAACTTTAGGGAGAATAAAAAGATGTTATTATCCCTGGGGATAGGGGAGAAAGAATACTTCCCACGTATTCCCTGCGTGTTGTAGAAGGCGACTAAAAGGGGAGGGAGCGGGGGGCTGGAAATCTTCCCCTCTCATTTTTTTTTTTTTCCAAAAGAAGGAACAGAGAAGGGGGCCAGGTGAGGATATTCCCTCAAAGGCCCAGTCCTCTGTTCTTAACGCTACCTCGCTAACGCGGGAAATGGCGAATAGTTTGAAAGAAAAAAAGATGTTTTGGAAGGAAGTAAATAATGTGTGTAAGGCAAGAGAACAAATGGGAACATTGGTGAAGGGAGGTAATAACAAGTAGGGATGAAGTCAGACGGAGATAGGGTAAATATTTTGAAGGTTTGTGAGTGTCAGGGAGAATGGCTTGGTAAAGAGGGAAGAGATAGTGAAATCTTTGTGGAATATGAAATCCAGCAAGGCAGTGGGTTTGGATGGTATTGCAGTGGAATTTATTAAAAAAGGGGGATGACTCTGTTGTTGATTGACTTTTAAGGATATTCTGTGTATGTATGGATCACGGTGAAGTGCCTGAGGATTGGTGGAATGCATGCATAGTGTCATTGTACAAAGGCAAAGGGGATAAAGGTGTGTTCAAACTACAGAGGCATAAGTTTGTTGAGTATTCCTGGGAAATTATATGGGAGGGTATTGATTTAGAGGGTGAAAGCATGTACAGATCATCAGATTGAGGAGGAGCAGCATGGTTTCAGATGTGGTAGAGGATGTGTGATCAGGTGTTTGCTTTGAAGAATGTATGTGAGAAATACTTAGAAAAACAGATTTGTTTGTAGCATTTATGGATCTGGAGAAGGCATATGATAGGGTTGATAGAGATTCTATGTGGAAAGTTTTAAGAGTATATGGTGTTGGAGGTAAGTTGCTAGAAGCAGTGAAAAGTTTTTACCAAGGATGTAAGGCATATGTATAAGTATGAAAGAGGAGAGTGATTGGTTCTCAGTGAATGTCGGTTTGCGGGAGGGGTGTGTGATGTCCCCATGATTGTTTAATTTGTTCATGGATGGGGTGGTTAGAGAGGTGAATGCAAGAGTTTTGTTGAGAGTGGCGAGTATGCAGTCTGCTGGGGATGAGAGGGCCTGGGAAGTGAGTCTCTTGTTGTTCACCAGTGATACAGCTCTAGTGGCTGATTCGTATGAGAAACTGCAAAAGTTGGTGACTGAGTTTGGAAAAGTGTTAAAGGGGAAAGTTGAGAATAAATGTGAAAAAAGCAAGATTATTAGATTCAGTAGGGTTGAGGGACAAGTTAAGTGGGATGTAAGTTTGAGTGTAGAAAATTTGGTGGAAGTGAAGTGACTTAGCAGCGGATGGCACCATGGAAGCAGAAGTGAGTCATAGGATAGGGGAGGGGGCGAAGGTGCTGGAAGCAGTGAAGGATGTTTGGAAGGAGAAAACATCATCTTGGAGAGCAAAAATGGGTATGTTTGAAGGAGTAGTAGTTCCAGCAATGTTATATGGTTGTGAGGCTTGGGCTAAGATAGGGTTGTGTGGAAGAGGATGGATATGTTGGAAATGAAATGTTTGAGGACAATATGTGGTGTGAAGTGGTTTGATCGTATAAGTAATGAAAGGGTAAGATAGATGTGTGGAAATATAAGGAGTGTGGTTGAGAGAGCAAAAGAGGGTATGTTAAAATGGTTTGGACATATGGAAAGAATGAGTGAGGAAAGATTGACAAAGAGGATGTATGTGTTAGAGGTTGAGGGAACAAGAAGTGGGAGACCAAATTAGAGGTGGAAGGATGAAGTGAAAAAGATTTTGAGCGATTGGGGCCTGAACATACAGGAGGGTGAGAGGCATGTAAGGAATAAGAGTGAATTTGGAATGATGTGGTATACCGGGGTGAAAGTGTCAATGGACTGAACCAGACCATATGAAGCATCGAGGGTAAACCATATAAAAGTCTGTGGGGCCTGGATGTGGATAGGGAGCTCTGGTTCTTGTACATCACATATGACAGCTAGAGACTGAGTGTGAACAAATGTGGCTTTTTTTTTTTTGTCTGTTTTCCTGGGGCTACCTCGCTGAATTTGGGGGCAGTGATGCTATTTGCTGTAGGGCAAGGTAGTGCCAGGAATGGGTGAAGGCAAGCAAATGTGAATATGTACGTGTGTATATTTTGAGGACAATATGTGGTTTGAGGTGGTTTGATCGAGTAAGTAATGATAAGGTAAGAGAGATGTGTGAAAATAAAAAGAGTGTGGTTGAGAGAGCAGAAGGTGTTTTGAAATGGTTTGGTCAAGTGGAGAGAATGAGTGAGGAAAGATTGACCAAGAGGATATATGTGTCAGAGGTGGAGGGAACGAGGAGAAGTGGGAGTCCAAATTGGAGGTGGAAAGATGGAGTGAAAAAGATTTTGAGTGATTGGGGCCTGAACATGCAGGAGGGTGAAAGGCGTGCAAGGAATAGAGTGAATTGGAACGATGTGGTATACCGAGGTCGACGTGCATGTGAAGCGTATGGGGTAAACCATGGAAAGTTGTGTGGGGCCTGGATGTGGAAAGGGAGCTGTGGTTTCAGTGCATTATTACATGACAGCTAGAGCCTGAGTGAGAACGAATGGGGCCTTTGTTGTCTTCCTAGCGCTACCTTGCACACATGAGGGGGGAGGGGGTTGTTATTTCATGTGTGGCAGGGTGGCGATGGGAATGAATAAAGGCAGACAGTATGAATTGTGTACATGTGTATATATGTATATGTCTGTGTGTATATATATTTATACGTTGAGATGTATAGCTATGTATATTTGAGTGTGTGGATGTGTATGTATATACATTTGTATGTGGGTGGGTTGGGCCATTCTTTCTTCTGTTTCCTTGCGCTACCTCGCTAACGCGGGAGACAGCGACAAAGCAAAATAAATAAAAATAAATATGTATATGTGTATATGTCTGTGTATGAATATGTATGTATATGTTGATATGTATATGTGCGTATATGGGCATTTGTTTATATACGTGTATATGAGTAGATGGGCCATTCTTCATCTGTTTCCCGGTGCTACCTCTCTGATGCAGGTAACAGCGATTGTGTCCATTGATACAATGTTAATTTACTCAGACATTTCAAGTATCAAAGACTTCTTGCGGTGAGTTGCCCCAGGACAGTCACCTTGAATGGTCCAGCAGTAATCTGCCACCATATGGGTATCCCAGTGTCCCCGGTATCTTTCTTCCATGATTCTTAAATCTTGGTGGAATCATTCACCCTGTCTCTCACTTAGGTCACCTTGGTTGCCTGGGAAACTATCTTAGTGGCTGTAGAGGTAATGCATTTTGATGCTCATTTTACAGCCAAGTTAACAGAAAGAAGAGAGCATGTTCTCCACTAGTTGAGAGTAGTTATCTGCTTTATGGTTCCCAAGAAAATTCCTTACAACCAGAGTGAACAAAGACCATGCATCTACCTTAGCATTGTTCATCGAACCTTGGAAATGTGGGTCTTTCATGAGTTCCCTGATTTGCGGCCCATCGAAAATACCTGCCTTCAGCTTCTCCATGCTCAGCGCTAGGAATTTTCTGCAATTTTAGTCAAAGCTGTCCCCTTCTTTGTTCAAAGCCTTCACAAACTGTTTCATTAAACCTAGTTTGATGTGCAGTGGTGGTAAAATGATTTTATCTGTCAACCAAGGCCTCTCAGAGGCCATTGTTTTCTGCATAAGTAGTCAAAGCAGTCCCCTTCTTTGTTCAAAGCTTTCACAAACTGTTTCATTAAACCTAGTTTGATGTGCAGTAGTGGTAGAATGATCTCATCTCTGTCAACCAAGGGATATGTGATTACATTCTCTTCTCCAACCACCATGTTTTCTCTCAGGGGCCATTGTTTTCTCACCAAGTTCTCATCCTTAGCTCTACTATCCCAGAGACATATAAAGCAGGGATACTTGGTGTATACACTCTGCTGACTTGGGAGAAAAGTCACCATCTTATGATCCACACCTATTAGCCTTTGGTGATCGTGGTATATCTTCTTTCAGACCATAGGCATTGTTTCCTGCAGTTTAGTCATCTTAGTTGAGTGACCGTCTGGGATTGATCCATATTTGTTGCCTTTGTGTAGAAGTGCACATTTTAAGCTCGGCTTAGAACTACCTATGCTAATGAGAGGTATATTTATTGATAAGTGCATTATCTCAAAATTTGGGTTTTAGAAGAAAATGAAGGACATATTCACAAGCATGAATATACCTAGAGTCATGTCTAAAATCCAAGCCATCCAAAAAGAATTCTTTGAATTTGTTCCACAAACAAAAAATAATATACAAATGTTGCGGAAGATGAAAGCCGGCAAGGCAGCAGGTTTGGATGGTATTGCAGTGGAATTTATTAAAAAAGGGGGTGAGTGTGTTGTTGTTTGGTTGGTAAGGATATTCAGTGTATGTATGGATCATGGTGAAGTGCCTGAAGATTGGCGGAATGCATGCATAGTGTCATTGTACAAAGGCAAAGGGGATAGAGGTGAGTGTACAAATTAGAGGCAAAAGTTTGTTGAGTATTCCTGGGAAATTATATGGGAGGGTATTGATTGAGAGGGTAAAGGCATGTACAGAGCACCAGATTGAGGAAGAGCAGTGTGGTTTCAGAAGTGGTAGAGAGTGTGTGGATCAGGTGTTTGCTTTGAAGAATGTATGTGAGAAATGCTTAGAAAAATGGATAGATTTGTGTGCAGCATTTATGGATCAGGAGAAGGCATATGAGTGGGTTCATAGAGATGCTTTATGGAGGGTTTTAAGAGTATATGATGTTGGAGGTAAGTTGCTAGAAGCATTGAAAAGTTTTTACCAAGGACGTAAGGCATGTGTATGAATAGGAAGAGAGGAGAGATTGGTTTCCAGTGAATGTTGCTTTGTGGCAGGGGTGCACGATGTCTCCATGGTTGTTTGGTTTGTTTATGGATGGGGTGTTTAGGAAGGTGAATGCAAAAGTTTTGGAGAGAGGGGCGAGTGTGCAGTCTGTTGTGGATGAGAGGGCTTGGGAAGTGAGTCAGTTGTTGTTTGCTGATGATACTGCGCTGGTGCTGATTCAGGTGAGAAACTGCAGAAGATGGTGACTGAGTTTGGTAAAGTTTGTGAAAGAAGAAAGTTGAGAGTAAATGTGGATAAGAGCAAGGTTATTAGGTTCAGTAGAGTTCAGGGACAAGTTGATTGGGAGGTAAGTTTGAATGGAGAAAAACTGGAGGAAGTGAAGTGTTTTAGATAGCTGGGAGTGAACTTGGCAGCGAATGGAACTATAGAAGCCAATGTGAGTCACAGCGTGGGGGAGGGGCGAAGGTTCTGGGAGCATTGAAGAATGTGTGGAAAACAAGGTCGTTATCTCGGAGAGCAAAAATGGGTATGTTTGAAGGGATAGTGGTTCCAACAATGTTATATGGTTGCGAGGCATGGGCTATAGATAGAGTTGTGTGGAGGAGGGTGGATGTGTTGGAAATGAAATGTTTGAAGACAGTATGTGGTGTGAGGTAGTTTGATCAAGTAAGTAATGAAAGGGTAAGAGAGATGTGTGGTGATAGAAAGAGTGTGGTTGAGAGAGCAGAAGAGGGTGTGTTGAAATGGTTTGGACACATGGAGAGATTGAGTGAGGAAAGATTGACAAAGAGGATATATATGTGTCAGAGGTGGAGGGAACAAGGAGAAGCGGGAGACCAGATAGGAGGTGGAAGGATGGAGTGAAAAAGATTTTGAGTGATTGGGTCAGAGCATACAGGAGGGTGAAAGGCATGCAAAGAATAGAGTGAATTGGAAAGATGTGGTATATCGGGGTTGACGTGTTGTCAATGCATTGAACAGTGCATGTGAAGCACCTGGGGTAAACAATGGAAAGGTGTGTGGGGCCTGGATGTGGAAAGGGAGCTGTGGTTTCAGTGCATTACACATGACAGCTAGAGACTGAGTGTGAACAAATGCGGCCTTTTTCTCTTTTCCTTGTGCTACCTTGCTGGAAGAAGGTGGGGATGCTATTTCATGTGTGATGGGGTGGCGACTGGAATGGATGAAGGCAGCAAGTATGAAAAAGTACATGTACATGTGTATATGTCTGTGTATGTATATGTATGTACACATTAAAATGTATATGTATGAATATGTCCATGTATGAGCATTTATGTGTATGTGGGTGGTTAGGCCATTCTTCATCTGTTTCCGTGCGCAGTTTCTCACATGAATCAGCCACCAGCGCTGTATCATCAGCGAACAACAACTGACCCACTTCCCAAGCTCTCTCATCCCCAACAGACTTCATACTTGCCCCTCTTTCCAAAACTCTTGCATTCACCTCCCTAACAACCCCATCCATAAACAAATTAAACAACCATGGAGACATCACACACCCCTGCCACAAACCTACATTCACTGAGAACCAATCACTTTCCTCTCTTCCTACACGTACACATGCCTTACATCCTCGATAAAACTTTTCACTGCTTCTAACAACTTGCCTCCCACACCATATATTCTTAATACCTTCCACAGAGCATCTCTATCAACTCTATCATATGCCTTCTCCAGATCCATAAATGCTACATACAAATCCATTTGCTTTTCTAAGTATTTCTCACATACATTCTTCAAAGCAAACACCTGATCCACATATCCTCTACCACTTCTGAAACCACACTGCTCTTCCCCAATCTGATGCTCTGTACATGCTTTCACCCTCTCAATCAATACCCTCCCATATAATTTACCAGGAATACTCAACAAACTTATACCTCTGTAATTTGAGCACTCACTCTTATCCCCTTTGCCTTTGTACAATGGCACTATGCACGCATTCCGCCAATCCTCAGGCACCTCACCGTGAGTCATACATACATTAAATAACCTTACCAACCAGTCAACAATACAGTCACCCCCTTTTTTAATAAATTCCACTGCAATACCATCCAAACCTGCTGCCTTGCCGGCTTTCATCTTCCGCAAAGCTTTTACTACCTCTTCTCTGTTTACCAAATCATTTTCCCTAACCCTCGCACTTTGCACACCACCTCGACCAAAACACCCTATATCTGCCACTCTATCATCAAACACATTCAACAAACCTTGAAAATACTCACTCCATCTCCTTCTCACATCACCACTACATGTTATCACCTCCCCATTTGCGCCCTTCACTGAAGTTCCCATTTGCTCCCTTGTCTTACGCACTTTATTTACCTCCTTCTAGAACATCTTTTTATTCTCCCTAAAATTTAATGATACTCTCTCACCCCAACTCTCATTTGCCCTTTTTTTCACCTCTTGCACCTTTCTCTTGACCTCCTGTCTCCTTCTTTTATACGTCTCCCACTCAACTGCATTTTTTCCCTGCAAAAATCGTCCAAATGCCTCTCTCTTCTCTTTCACTAATACTCTTACTTCTTCATCCCACCACTCACTATCCTTTCTAATCAACCCACCTCCCACTCTTCTCATGCCACAAGCATCTTTTGCGCAATCCATCACTGATTCCCTAAATACATCCCATTCCTCCCCCACTCCCCTTACTTCCATTGTTCTCACCTTTTTCCATTCTGTTCTCCGTCTCTCGTGGTACTTCCTCACACAGGTCTCCTTCCCAAGCTCACTTACTCTCACCACCCTCTTCACCCCAACATTCACTCTTCTTTTCTGGAAACCCATACAAATCTTCACCTTAGCCTCCACAAGATAATGATCAGACATCCCTCCAGTTGCACCTCTCAGCACATTAACATCCAAAAGTCTCTCTTTCGCGCGCCTGTCAATTAACAGGGAGACGTATAAAAGAAAGAGACAGGAGGTCAAGAGAAAGGTGCAAGAGGTGAAAAAAAGGGCAAATGAGAGTTGGGGTGAGAGAGTATCATTAAATTTTAGGGAGAATAAAAAGATGTTCTAGAAGGAGGTAAATAAAGTGCGTAAGACAAGGGAGCAAATGGGAACTTCAGTGAAGGGCGCAAATGGGGAGGTGATAACAAGTAGTGGTGATGTGAGAAGGAGATGGAGTGAGTATTTTGAAGGTTTGTTGAATGTGTTTGATGATAGAGTGGCAGATATAGGGTGTTTTGGTCGAGGTGGTGTGCAAAGTGCGAGGGTTAGGGAAAAAGATTTGGTAAACAGAGAAGAGATAGTAAAAGCTTTGCCGAAGATGAAAGCCGGCAAGGCAGCAGGTTTGGATGGTATTGCAGTGGAATTTATTAAAAAAGGGGGTGACTGTATTGTTGACTGGTTGGTAAGGTTATTTAATGTATGTATGACTCACGGTGAGGTGCCTGAGGATTGGCGGAATGCGTGCATAGTGCCATTGTACAAAGGCAAAGGGGATAAGAGTGAGTGCTCAAATTACAGAGGTATAAGTTTGTTGAGTATTCCTGGCAAATTATATGGGAGGGTATTGATTGAGAGGGTGAAGGCATGTACAGAGCATCAGATTGGGGAAGAGCAGTGTGGTTTCAGAAGTGGTAGAGGATGTGTGGATCAGGTGTTTGCTTTGAAGAATGTATGTGAGAAATACTTAGAAAAGCAAATGGATTTGTATGTAGCATTTATGGATCTGGAGAAGGCATATGATAGAGTTGATAGAGATGCTCTGTGGAAGGTATTAAGAATATATGGTGTGGGAGGAAAGTTGTTAGAAGCATTGAAAAGTTTTTATCGAGGATGTAAGGCATGTGTACGTGTAGGAAGAGAGGAAAGTGATTGGTTCTCAGTGAATGTAGGTTTGCGGCAGGGGTGTGTGATGTCTCCATGGTTGTTTAATTTGTTTATGGATGGGGTTGTTAGGGAGGTGAATGCAAGAGTTTTGGAAAGAGGGGCAAGTATGAAGTCTGTTGGGGATGAGAGAGCTTGGGAAGTGGGTCAGTTGTTGTTCGCTGATGATACATCGCTGGTGGCTGATTCATGTGAGAAACTGCAGAAGCTGGTGACTGAGTTTGGTAAAGTGTGTGAAAGAAGAAAGTTAAGAGTAAATGTAAATAAGAGCAAGGTTATTAGGTACAGTAGGGTTGTGGGTCAAGTCAATTGGGACGTGAGTTTGAATGGAGAAAAACTGGAGGAAGTGAAGTGTTTTAGATATCTGGGAGTGGATCTGGCAGCGGATGGAAACATGGAAGCGGAAGTGGATCATAGGGTGGGGGAGGGGGCGAAAATTCTGGGAGCCTTGAAGAATGTGTGGAAGTCGAGAACATTATCTCGTAAAGCAAAAATGGGTATGTTTGAAGGAATAGTGGTTCCAACAATGTTGTATGGTTGCAAGGCGTGGACTATGGATAGAGTTGTGCGCAGGAGGATGGATGTGCTGGAAATGAGATGTTTGAGGACAATGTGTGGTGTGAGGTGGTTTGATCGAGTAAGTAACGTAAGGGTAAGAGAGATGTGTGGAAATAAAAAGAGCGTGGTTGAGAGAGCAGAAGAGGGTGTTTTGAAATGGTTTGGTCACATGGAGAGAATGAGTGAGGAAAGATTGACCAAGAGGATATATGTGTCGGAGGTGAAGGGAACGAGGAGAAGAGTAAGACCAAATTGGAGGTGGAAAGATGGAGTGAAAAAGATTTTGTGTGATCGGGGCCTGAACATGCAGGAGGGTGAAAGGAGGGCAAGGAATAGAGTGAATTGGAGCGATGTGGTATACCGGGGTTGACGTGCTGTCAGTGGATTGAATCAAGGCATGTGAAGCGTCTGGGGTAAACCATGGAAAGCTGTGTAGGTATGTATATTTGCGTGTGTGGACGTATGTATATACATGTGTATGGGGGTGGGTTGGGCCATTTCTTTCGTCTGTTTCCTTGCGCTACCTCGCAAACACGGGAGACAGCGACAAAGGAAAAAAAAAGTATATATATATATATATATATATATATATATATATATATTATCCCTGGGGATAGGGGATTAAGAATACTTCCCACGTATTCCCTGCGTGTCGTAGAAGGCGACTGAAAGGGGAGGGAGCAGGGGGCTGGAAATCCTCCCCTCTCGTTTTTTTTTTTAATTTTCCAAAAGAAGGAACAGAGGGGGCCAGGTGAGGATATTCCAAAAAGGGCCCAGTCTTCTGTTCTTAACGCTACCTCACTAACGCGGGAAATGGCGAATAGTTTAAAAGAAAATTTTTTTTTTTTTTTTTTCTGTCTCCCGAGTTTGCGAGGTAGCGCAAGGAAACAGACGAAAGAAATGGCCCAACCCACCCCCATACACATGTATATACATACGTCCACACACGCAAATATACATACCTACACAGCTTTCCATGGTTTACCCCAGACGCTTCACATGCCCTGATTCAATCCACTGACAGCACGTCAACCCCGGTATACCACATCGCTCCAATTCACTCTATTCCTTGCCCTCCTTTCACCCTCCTGCATGTTCTGGCCCCGATCACACAAAATCTTTTTCACTCCATCTTTCCACCTCCAATTTGGTCTCCCACTTCTCCTCGTTCCCTCCACCTCCGACACATATATCCTCTTGGTCAATCTTTCCTCACTCATTCTCTCCATGTGCCCAAACCATTTCAAAACACCCTCTTCTGCTCTCTCAACCACGCTCTTTTTATTTCCACACATCTCTCTTACCCTTACGTTACTTACTTGATCAAACCACCTCACACCACACATTGTCCTCAAACATCTCATTTCCAGCACATCCATCCTCCTGCGCACAACTCTATCCATAGCCCACGCCTCGCAACCATATATATATATATATTATCCCTGGGGATAGGGGATTAAGAATACTTCCCACGTATTCCCTGCGTGTCGTAGAAGGCGACTGAAAGGGGAGGGAGCGTGGGGCTGGAAATCCTCCCCTCTCTTTTTTTTTTTTTTTTTTTAAATTTTCCAAAAGAAGGAACACAGGGGGCCAGGTGAGGATATTCCAAAAAAGGCCCAGTCCTCTGTTCTTAACGCTACCTCACTAATGCGGGAAATGGCAATTAGTTTAAAAGAAAGAAAGAAAGATATAAATATATATATATATATATATATATATATAGGGGATAGGGGAGAAAGAATACTTCCCACTTATTTCATGCATTTCATAGAGGAGACTAAATGAGGCAGCAATGGGGGGCTGAAACCCCCCCCCTTGTATTTAAATTTCTAAAATGGGAAAGAGGGAGTGCTCATCCTCTTCAAAGGATCAGATTGGGGTGTTTAAAAGTGTGGATGTAACCAATATGAGAGAAAAGGAGATATAGGTAATATGTTTGAGGAAAGGAAGCTGGATATTTTGGCTCTGAGTGAAACGAAGTTCAAGGGAAAAGGGGAAGAGTGGTTTGGGAATGTCTTGGGGGTAAAGTTAGGGGTTAGTGAGAGGACAAGAGCAAAGGAAGAAGTAGCACTCCTGAAGCAGGGGTTGTGGGAGTATGTGATTGAGTGCAAGAAAGTAATCTCTAGATTGACATGGGTAAAACTGAAAGTGGATGGAGAGAGATGGGTTATTATTGGTGCCTATGCACCTGGTCATGAGAAGAAAGATCATGAGATGCCAATGTTTTCAGAGGAGCTGAGTGAGTGTGTCAGCAGCTGTGATGCAAGAGACCAGGTTATAGTGATGGGTGATTTGAATGCAAAGGTGAGTAATGTGGCAGTGGAGGGTATAATTGGTGTACATGGGGTGTTCAATGTTGTAAATGGAAATGGTGAAGAACTAGTGGATTTGTGTGCTGAAAAAGGTCTGGTGATTGGGAATACCTGGTTTAAAAAGAGAGATATACACAAGTATATGTATGTGAGTAGGAGTGATGGCCAGAGGGCATTATTGGATCGTGTTAATTGATAGGCATGTAAAAGAGAGACTTTTGGATGTTAATGTGCTGAGAGAGGCAGCTGGAGGGATGTCTGATCACTGTCTTGTGGAGGCAAAGGTGAAGATTTGTAGAGGTCTTCAGAAAAGAAGAAAGAATGTTGGGGAGAAGAGAGTGGTGAGAGTAAGTTAGCTTGGAAAGGAGACTTGCGTGAGGAAATACCAGGAGATGTCGAGTGCAGAATGGCAAAGGTGAGATCAAATGTCGTAAGGGGAATGGTATGTATTTAGGGAAGCAGTGATGGCTTATGCAAAAGATGCCTGTGGCATGAGAAAGGTGGGAGGTGGCAGACTAGAAAGGATAGTGAAGGGTGGGATGAAGGAATATTGTTAGTGAAAGAGAAGAGAGAGGCATTTGGATGGTTTTTGCAGGGAAATAATGCAAATGAATGGGAAAGGTATGAAAATGAATGGCGGGAGGTCAAGAGAAAGATGCAAGAGGTGAAAAAGAGGGCAAATGAGAGTTGGGGTGAGAATGTATCATTCAATTTTAGGAACAAAAAGATGTTTTGGAAGGAGGTAAATAAAGTGCGTAAGACAAGAGAACAAATAGGAACATCGGTGTAGGGGGCAAATGGGTAGGTAATAACAAGTAGTGATGAAGTGAGAAAGAGATGGAGTGAATATTTTGAAGGTTTGTTGAATGTATTTGACGATAGAGTGGCAGGTATAGGGTGTTTTGTTTGGGATGATGTGCAAAGTGAGAGGGGTCAAGGAGAATGGTGTGGTGAAAAGAGAAGAGGTAGTGAAAGCTTTGTGGAAGATGAAAGCCGGCAAGGTGGCGGATTTGGATGGTATTGCAGTGAATTTAAAAAAAATGGGGGTGACTGTGTTATTGAATGTTTGTTAAGGATATTCATTTTATGTATGGCTAATGGTCAAGTGCCTGAGGAGTAGCGGAATGGATGCATAAAGCCATTGTACAAAGCCAAAGGGGATAAAGGTGAGTGTTCAAATTACAGAGGCATAAATTTGTTTAGTATTCGTGGGAAATGATATGGGAGGATATTGATTGATTGATTCAACCAAGATGAGGAAAAAGGAGAGATAGGTAGTATGTTTTAGGAAAGGAACCTGGATGTTTTGGCTGAGAGTGAAATGAAGCTCAAGGGTAAAGGGGAAGAGTGGTTTGGGAATGTCTTGGGAGGAAAGTCATGGGTTAGTGAGAGGACAAGAGCAAGGGAAGTAGTAGCACTACTCCTGAAACAGGAGTGGTGGGAGTATGTGATAGAGTGTAAGAAAGTAAACTCTAGATTGATATGGGTAAAACTGGAAGTTGGAGAGAGATGGATGATTATTGGTGCATATGAACCTGGGCATGAGAAGAAAGATCATGAGGGGCAAGTGTTTTGGGAGCAGCTGAATGAGTGTGTTATGGTTTTGATGCATGAGACTGGGTTATAGTGATGGGTGATTTGGATGCAAAGGTGAGTAATGTGGCAGTTGAGGGAATAATTGGTATACATGGGTTGTTCAGTGTTGTAAATTGAAATGAAGAGCTTGTAGATTTATGTACTGAAAAAGGACTGGTGATTGGGAATACCTGTTTTAAGAAGAGAGATATACATGAGTATACGTATGTAAGTAGGAGAGATGGCCAGAGAGCATTATTGGATTAAGTGTTAATTGAAAGGTGCACGAAAGAGAGACTTTTGTATGTTAATGTGCTGAGAGGTGCAACTGGAGGGATGTCTGATCATTATCTTGTGAAGGTGAAGATTTGTAGAGGTTTTCAGAAAAGAAGAGAGAATGTTAGGGTGAAGAGAGTGGTGAGAGTAAGTGAGCTTGGGAAGGAGACTTGTGTGAGGAAGTACCAGGAGAGACTGAGTGCAGAATGGAAAAAGGTGAGAACAAAGGAGGTAAGGGGAGTGGGGGAGGAATGGGATGTCTTTAGGGAAGCAGTGATGGCTTGCGCAAAAGATGCTTGTGGCATGAGAAGCATGGGAGGTGGGCAGATTAGAAAGGGTAGTGAGTGGTGGGATGAAGAAGTAAGATTATTAGTGAAAGAGAAGAGAGAGGCATTTGGACGATTTTTGCAGGGAAATACTGCAAATGAGTGGGAGATGTATAAAAGAAAGAGGCAGGAGGTCAAGAGAAAGGTGAAAGAAGGTGAAAAAGAGGGCAAATGAGAGTTGGGGTGAGAGAGTATCATTAAATTTTAGGGAGAGTGAAAAGATGTTTTGGAAGGAGGTAAATAAAGTGCGTAAGACAAGGGAACAAATGGGAACATCATTGATGGGGGCTAACAAGTGATAACAAGTAAGAGCTAACAAGTATTTTGAAGGTTTGTTGAATGTGTTTGATGATAGAGTGGCAGATATAGGGTGCTTTGGTCTAGGTGGTGTGCAAAGCGGGAGGGTTAGGGAAAATGATTTGGTAAACAGAGAAGAGGTAGTAAAAGCTTTGCAGAAGATGAAAGCCGGCAAGGCAGCGGGTTTGGATGGTATTGCAGTGAAATTTATTAAAAAAGGGGGTGACTGTATTGTTGACTGGTTGGTAAGGTTATTTGATGTATGATTCATAGTGAGGTGCCTGAGGATTGGCAGAATGCTTGCATAGTGCCATTGTACAAAGGCAAAAGGGATAAGAGTGAGTGCTCAAATTACAGAGGTATAAGTTTGTTGAGTATTCCCGGTAAATTATATGGGAGGGTATTGATTGAGAGGGTGAAGGCATGTACAGAGCATCAGATTGGGGAAGAGCAGTGTGGTTTCAGAAGTGGTAGAGGATGTGTGGATCAGGTGTTTGCTTTGAAGAATGTATGTGAGAAATACTTAGAAAAGCAAATGGATTTGTATGTAGCATTTATGGATCTGGAGAAGGCATATGATAGAGTTGATAGAGATGCTCCGTGGAAGGTATTAAGAATATATGGTGTGGGTGGCAAGTTGTTAGAAGCAGTGAAAAGTTTTTATTGAGGATGTAAGGCATGTGTACGTGTAGGGAGAGAGGAAAGTGATTGGTTCTCAGTAAATGTAGGTTTGCAGCAGGGTTGTGTGATGTCTCCATGGTTGTTTAATTTGTTTATGGATGGGGTTGTTAGGGAGGTGAATGCAAGAGTTTTGGAAAGAGGGGCAAATATGCAGTGTGTTGTGGATGAGAGAGCTTGGGAAGTGAGTCAGTTGTTGTTCACTGCTGATACAGCGATGTTGGTTGATTCATGTGAGAAACTGCAGAAGCTGGTGACTGAGTTTGGTAAAGTGTGTGAAAGAAGAAAGTTAAGAGTAAATGTGAATAAGAGCAAGGTTATTAGGTACAGCAGGGTTGAGGGTGAAGTAAATTGGGAGGTACGTTTGAATGGAGAAAAGCTGGAGGAAGTGAAGTGTTTTCGATATCTGGGAGTGGATTTGGCAGCGGATGGAACCATGGAAGCGGAAGTGAATCATAGGGTGGGGGAGGGGGTGAAAATTCTGGGAGCCTTGAAGAATGTGTGGAAGTCGAGAACATTATCTCTGAAAGCAAAAATGGGTATATTTGAAGGAATAGTGGTTCCAACAATGTTGTATGGTTGCAAGGCATGGGCTATGGATAGAGTTGTGTGCAGGAGGGTGGATGTGTTGGAAATGAGATGTTTGAGGACAATATGTGGTGTGAGGTGGTTTGATCGAGTAAGTAATAATAGGGTAAGAGAGATGTGTGGTAATAAAAAGTGTGGTTGAGAGAGCAGAAGGGGGTGTGTTGAAATGGTTTGGTCACATGGAGAGACTGAGTGAGGAAAGATTGACCAAGAGGATATATGTGTCAGAGCTGGAGGGAACGAGAAGTGGGAAACCAAATTGGAGGTGAAAAGATGGAGTGAAAAAGATTTTGAGTGATTGGGGCCTGAACATGCAGGAGGGTGAAAGGCGTGCAAGGAATAGAGTGAATTGGAACGATGTGGTATACCGGGGTCGACGTGATGTCAGTGGATTGAACCAGGGCATGTGAAGCGTCTGGGGTAAACCATGGAAAGTTTTGTGGTGCCTGGATGTGGAAAGGGAGCTGTGATTTTGGTGCATTATTACATGACAGCTAGAGACTGAGTGTGAACAAATGGGGCCTTTGTTGTCTTTTCCTAGCGCTACCTCGCACACATGAGGGGGGAGGGGGTTGTTATTCCATGTGTGGCGAGGTGGTGATGGGAATGAATAAAGGCAGACTATGAATTATGTACATGTGTATATGTCTATGTGTGTATATATATATGTATACATTGAGATGTATAGGTATGTATATTTGCATGTGTGGACGTGTATGTATGTACATGTGTATGTGGGTGGGTTGGGCCATTCTTTCATCTGTTTCCTTGCGCTACCATGCTAATGCGGAAGACAGCGACAAAGTAAAATAATAAAAGAAAAAATTGATTGAGAGGGTAAAGGCATGTACAGAGCATCAGATTGAGGAAGAGCTGTGTGGTTTCAGAAGTAGTAGAGGATGTGTGGATCAGGTGTTTGCTTTGAAAAATGCATATGAAAAATACTGAGAAAAACAGATAGATTAGTATGTAGCAT
This sequence comes from Panulirus ornatus, assembly GCF_036320965.1. Lineage (NCBI taxonomy): Eukaryota > Metazoa > Arthropoda > Malacostraca > Decapoda > Palinuridae > Panulirus > Panulirus ornatus. The sequence continues at coordinate 9,768,873 of NC_092271.1, read as the reverse complement.
ACGATGGGGTTGACAAAGATGCTTTGAGGAAGGTTTTAAGAGTATATGGTGTGGAAGGTAAGTTGCTAGAAGCAGTGAAATGTTTTTTACCAAGGATGTAAGGCATGTGTACAAGTAGGAAGAGAGGAAAGTGATTGGTTCCCAGTGAATGTCGGTTTGCGGCATGGGTGCGTGATGTCTCCGTGCTTTTTTAATTTGATTATGGATGGCCTTGTTAGGGAGGTGAATGCAAGAGTTTTGGAGAGAGGGGAAAGTATGCAGTCTGTTGTGATAAGAGGTCTTGGGAAGTGAGTCAGTTGTTTGCTTATGATATTGCACTGGTGGCTGATTTGGTTGAGATTGCAGAAGTTGGTGACCTGGTTTAGTAAAGTGTGTGAAAGAAGAAAGTTGAGAGTAAATGTGACTGAGAGCAAGGTTATTAGTTTCAGTAGAGTTGAGGGATAAGTTAGTTGTGAGGTAAGTTTGGAGGAAATGAAGTGTTTCGATATTTAGGCGTGGACTTAGCAGTGGATGTTGCTCTTAGTTTCAGTAGAGTTGAGGGATAAGTTAATTGTGAGGTAAGTTTGGAGGAAATGAAGTGTTTCGATATTTGGGGGTGGACTTAGCAGTGGATGGAAACTTGGAAGCGGAAGTGAGTCACAGGGTGGGGGAGGAGCGAAGGTCGTAGGAGTGTTGAAGAATGTGTGGAAGGAGAGAATGTTATCTCAGAGCAAAACTGGGTATGTTTGAAGGAATAGTAGATTCAACAATGTTATATGGTTGCAAGGCATGGGCTATAGATTGGGTTGTGGGGAGGGTGGATATGTTGTAAATTAAATATTTGAGGACAGTATGTGTTGAGGTGGTTTGATCAAGTAGGTAATGAAAGGGTAAGAGAGATATGTAGTAATAAAAAGGTATAAGTTTGTTGAGTATTCCTGGTAAATTATATGGGAGGGTATTGATTGAGAGGGTGAAGGCATGTACAGAGCATCAGATTGGGGAAGAGCAGTGTGGTTTCAGAAGTGGTAGAGGATGTGTGGATCAGGTGTTTGCTTTGAAGAATGTATGTGAGAAATACTTAGAAAAGCAAATGGATTTTTATGTAGCATTTATGGATCTGGAGAAGGCATATGATAGAGTTGATAGAGATGCTCTGTGGAAGGTATTAAGAATATATGGTGTGGGAGGCAAGTTGTTAGAAGCAGTGAAAAGTTTTTATCGAGGATGTAAGGCATGTGTACGTGTAGGAAGAGAGGAAAGTGATTGGTTCTCAGTGAATGTAGGTTTGCGGCAGGGGTGTGTGATGTCTCCATGGTTGTTTAATTTGTTTATGGATGGGGTTGTTAGGGAGGTGAATGCAAGAGTTTTGGAAAGAGGGGCAAGTATGAAGTCTGTTGGGGATGAGAGAGCTTGGGAAGTGAGTCAGTTGTTGTTCGCTGATGATACAGCGCTGGTGGCTGATTCATGTGAGAAACTGCAGAAGCTGGTGACTGAGTTTGGTAAAGTGTGTGAAAGAAGAAAGTTAAGAGTAAATGTGAATAAGAGCAAGGTTATTAGGTACAGTAGGGTTGAGGGTCAAGTCAATTGGGAGGTGAGTTTGAATGGAGAAAAACTGGAGGAAGTGAAGTGTTTTAGATATCTGGAAGTGGATCTGGCAGCGGATGGAACCATGGAAGCGGAAGTGGATCACAGGGTGGGGGAGGGGGTGAAAATTCTGGGAGCCTTGAAGAATGTGTGGAAGTCGAGAACATTATCTCGGAAAGCAAAAATGGGTATGTTTGAAGGAATAGTGGTTCCAACAATGTTGTATGGTTGCGAGGCGTGGGCCATGGATAGAGTTGTGCGCAGGAGGATGGATGTGCTGGAAACGAGATGTTTGAGGACAATGTATGTTGTGAGGTGGTTTGATCGAGTAAGTAACGTAAGGGTAAGAGAGATGTGTGGAAATAAAAAGAGCGTGGTTGAGAGAGCAGAAGAGGGTGTTTTGAAATGTTTTGGGCACATGGAGAGAATGAGTGAGGAAAGATTGACCAAGAGGATATATGTGTCGGAGGTGGAGGGAACGAGGAGAAGAGTAAGACCAAATTGGAGGTGGAAAGATGGAGTGAAAAAGATTTTGTGTGATCGGGGCCTGAACATGCAGGAGTGTGAAAGGAGGGCAAGGAATAGAGTGAATTGGAGCGATGTGGTATACCGGGGTTGACGTGCTGTCAGTGGATTGAATCAAGGCATGTGAAGCGTCTGGGGTAAACCATGGAAAGCTGTGTAGGTATGTATATTTGCGTGTGTGGACGTATGTATATACATGTGTATGGGGGTGGGTTGGGCCATTTCTTTCGTCTGTTTCCTTGCGCTACCTCGGGAACGCGGGAGACAGCGACAAAAAAAAAGAAAAAAAAAAAAGTGTGTGGTTGAGGGAGCAGAAGAGGGTGTGTTGAAATGGTTTGGGCACATGGAGAGAATGAGGGAAGATTGACAAAGAGGATATATGTGTCAAGAGGTGGATGGAAGAAGGAGAAACAGGAGACCAAATTGGAGGTGGAAGGATGGAGTGAAAAAGATTTTGAGCGATCAGGGCCTGAACATACAGGAAGGTGAAAGGCGTACAAGGAATAGAGTGAATTGGAACGATGTGGTATCCTGGGGTCGACATGCTGTCAATGGATTGAACCAGGGTATGTGAAGCACCAGGATCAGACAAAAAAGAGCCACATTTGTTCACACCCAATATCTAGCTGCCATGTGTAATGCACCGAAACCACTGCTCCCTCTCCACATCCAGGCCCCACACAACTTTCCATGGTTCACCCGACACTTCTTATCCCCTGGTTCAATCCATTGACAGCATATCAACCCCAGAATACCACATCATTCCAATTCATTCTATTCCTTGCATGCCTTTCACCCTCCTGTCTGTTCAGGCCCTGATTGCTCAAAATCTTTTTCACTCCATCCTTCCACCTCCAATTTCATCTCCTGTTTCTCCTCGTTCCCTCCACCTGACACATATATCCTTTTTGTCAATCTTTCCTCACTCACTCTCTCCATGTGTCCAAACCATTTCAACACACCCTCTTCTCTCTCAAACCACACTCTTTTTATTACCACGCATCTCTCTTACCCTTTTATTGCTTATTTGATCAAACCACCTCACACCACATACTGTTCTCAAACATTTCATTTTCAACACATTTACCCCCTCCTGCCCATGCCTCACAACCATATATCATCATTGGAACCACTATCTCTTCAAACATACCCATTTTTGCTCTCCGAGATAACGTTCTCACCTTCCACACATTCTTCAGTGCTCCCAGAACCTTCACACCCTCCCACACCTCGTGACTCACTTCTGATTCCATGGTTCCATCCACTGCTAGATCCACTCCCAGATATCTAAAGTACTTTACTTCCTCCAGTTTTTCTCCATTTAAATTTACCTTCCGATTGACTTGTCCTTCAACCCTACTGAACCTAATTACCTTGCTCTTATTCACATTTACTCTCAGCTTTCTTCTTTCACACACTTTACCAAACTGTCACCAATTTCTGCAGTTTCTCACGCAAATCAGCCACCAGTACTGTATCATCAGCTAACAACAACTGACTTGCTTCCCAAGGCTTCTCATCCACTACAGACTACATACTTACCCCTCTAAAACTCTTGCATTCACTTCCCCAACAATACCATCCATAAATAAATTAAACAACCATGGACACATCATGCACCCCTGCCTCAAACCAACATTCACTGAGAACAAATTGCTTTCCTCTCTTCCTACTTGTGCATATGCCTTACATCCTTGATAAAAACTTTTCACTGCTTCTAGCAACTTATTTCCCATACCATATACTGTTAATACCTTCCACAAAGCATCTCTATCAACTTTATTATATGCCTTCTCCAGATCCATAAATGCTACATACAAATCCATCTGTTTTTCTAAGTATTTCTCAAATACATTCTTCAAAGCAAACACCTGCTCCACACATCCTCTACCACTTCTGAAACCACACTGCTCTTCCGCAGTTTGATGCTCCATACATGCCTTTACCCTCTCAATCAATACCCTCCCATAAATTTCCTAGGAATACAAAATAAACTTATACCTCTGTAATTTGAACACTCGCCTTTATCCCCTCCGCCTTTGTACAGTGGCACTATGTATGCATTCCACCAATCCTCAGGAACTTCACCATGAACCATACATACATTGAATACCCTTACCAACCAGTCAACAGCACAGTCACACCCCTTTTTTAATAAATCTCACTTCAATATCATCCAAACCCGCCGCCTTGCTGGATTTCATCTTACGCAAAGTTTTCACTTCCTCTTCTCTGTTTACCAAACCATTCTCCTTGATCCTCTCACTTCGCAGAACACCTTATATCTGCCACTCTTATCATTCAACACTTTCAACAAACCTTCAAAATACTCACGCCACCTCCTTCTCACTTCACCACTACTTGTTATTACTTCCACATTGGCCCCCTTCACCGATGTTTCTATTTGTTCTCCTCTCTTAGGCACTTTATTTACCTCGTTCCAAAACATCTTTTTTTTTTTTTTTTTTTTTTTTTTTTTTTTTTACTTTGTCGCTGTCTCCCGCGTTTGCGAGGTAGCGCAAGGAAACAGACGAAAGAAATGGCCCAACCCCCCCCCCCATACACATGTATATACATACGTCCACACACGCAAATATACATACCTACACAGCTTTCCATGGTTTACCCCAGACGCTTCACATGCCTTGATTCAATCCACTGACAGCACGCCAACCCCGGTATACCACATCGCTCCAATTCACTCTATTCCTTGCCCTCCTTTCACCCTCCTGCATGTTCAGGCCCCGATCACACAAAATCTTTTTCACTCCATCTTTCCACCTCCAATTTGGTCTCCCTCTTCTCCTTGCTCCCTCCACCTCCGACACATATATCCTCTTGGTCAATCTTTCCTTACTCATCCTCTCCATGTGCCCAAACCACTTCAAAACACCCTCTTCTGCTCTCTCAACCACGCTCTTTTTATTTCCACACATCTCTCTTACCCTTACGTTACTCACTCGATCAAACCACCTCACACCACACATTGTCCTCAAACATCTCATTTCCAGCACATCCATCCTCCTGCGCACAACTCTATCCATAGCCCACGCCTCGCAACCATACAACATTGTTGGAACCACTATTCCTTCAAACATACCCATTTTTGCTTTCCGAGATAATGTTCTCGACTTCCACACATTCTTCAAGGCCCCCAGAATTTTCGCCCCCTCCCCCACCCTATGATCCACTTCCGCTTCCATGGTTCCATCCGCTGCCAGATCCACTCCCAGATATCTAAAACACTTCACTTCCTCCAGTTTTTCTCCATTCAAACTCACCTCCCAATTGACTTGACCCTCAACCCTACTGTACCTAATAACCTTGCTCTTATTCACATTTACTCTTAACTTTCTTCTTCCACACACTTTACCAAACTCAGTCACCAGCTTCTGCAGTTTCTCACATGAATCAGCCACCAGCGCTGTATCATCAGCGAACAACAACTGACTCACTTCCCAAGCTCTCTCATCCCCAACAGACTTCATACTTGCCCCTCTTTCCAAAACTCTTGCATTTACCTCCCTAACAACCCCATCCATAAACAAATTAAACAACCATGGAGACATCACACATCACACATCTTTTTATTCTCCCTAAAATTTAATGATAATCTCTTACCCCAACTCTCATTTGCCCTCTTTTTCAGCTCTTGCACCTTTCTCTTGACCTCTTGCCTCTTTCTTTTATACATTTACTAGTCATTTGCACTACTTCCCTGCAAAAATTGTCCAAACACCTCTCTCTTCTCTTTCACTAACAATCTTACTTCTTCATCCCACCACTCACTACCCTTTCTAATCTGCCCACCTTTCTCATTCCACAAGCATCTTTTGCACAAGCCATCACTGCTTCCCTAAATATATTCCATTCCTCCCCCACTCCACTTACATCATTTGCTCTCACCTTTTTCCATTCTGCACTCACTTTCTCCTGGTGCTACCTCTCACAAGTCTTCTTTCGAAGCTCACTTACTCTCACCACTCTTCACCCCAACATTCTCTCTTTTCTGAAAACCTCTATAAATCTTCACCTTTACATCTACAAGGTAATGATCAGACATCCTTCCAGTTGCCCTCTCTCAGCACATTAACATCCAAAAGTCTACCTTTCACGCACCTATCATTTAACACGTAATCCAATAATGCTCTCTGGTCATCTCTCTTCTTTACATACTTGTGTATATCTCTATTTTTAAACCAGGTATTCCCTATCGCCAGTCCTTTTTCAGCACACAAATCTACAAGCTCTTCACCATACTTGATCATCTTATCTTGCATTGGCAAGGTAGCACTAAGAAAATGAAGAAAGGCCACATCTACTCACATCCATTCTCTAGCTGCCATATGAAATGCACTGAAACCACAGCTCCCTATCCAAAACCAAATCCCACAGAACTCTCCGTGCTTTATCCCAGACACTTTATATTCCCTGGTTCAGTCCAGTGACAGCACATTAACCCCAGTTCACTCAGTCCTATGGAAGCTTTTCACCCTCATACATGTTTAGGCCCCAGTCATTCAAAATCTTTTTTATGCCATCCTTCCATCTCCAGTTTGGTTTCTCCATTCTCCTTGTTCCATCCACTTGTGCTACATAAATCCTCTTTGTCAACATTTTCTCGCACATTCTCTCCTCTTCAGCTCTGTTAACCACATTTTTTATTTTACCATGCATCTTTTCTATCCTTTCATTGATTATTTAATCAAATCATCTCATCACAATTTGTCCACAAATATTTCATTTCCAGCACATCCTCCCTCTTCTGCACAGCCTTACCTTGCATCCACATAATATTGTTGGGATTAATATTCCTTCAAACATCCCCATTTTTACCCTTCCGGATAACTTTCTCACCACACACTCCTCAGCGCTTTGTAAACCTTTGCCTCCTCATTCGCCTTATGATTCCTTCCACTTCCTTGGTTCCATTTGCTGCCATGTCCCTTCCTTGGAATATAAAACACTTTACTTCCTTCAAGTTTTCCCCAGTCAAACTCACACCCCAACCAACCTATCCCTCAACACTGCTAAATTGTATAACCTTACTTTTATTCACATTTACTTTCAGCTTTCTCCTTTCACTCACTTTCCCAAACTCAGAGACTGATTTCTGCAGTTTCTTGCCGAAATCAGCCACCAGTGCTATGTCATCAACAAACAACTGATTCATTTTCCAGGCCCCTTTCATCCCTTACAGATTGCATACCTAAGTACCGTAGATAAACTTTTTTATTGACTGACTCTGTTGAGGGTAGATTAGTCATCCTTGTTTTGACATGGGACGAGTAGATTCCTAATGCTAAGTTTTTTTTTTTTTTTTTTTTTTTTATACTTTGTCGCTGTCTCCCGCGTTTGCGAGGTAGCGCAAGGAAACAGACGAAAGAAATTCCCCAACCCCCCCATACACATGTACATACACACGTCCACACACACAAATATACATACCTACACAGCTTTCCATGGTTTACCCCGGACGCTTCACATGCCTTGATTCAATCCACTGACAGCACGTCAACCCCTGTATACCACATCGCTCCAATTCACTCTATTCCTTGCCCTCCTTTCACCCTCCTGCATGTTCAGGCCCCGATCACACAAAATCTTTTTCACTCCATCTTTCCACCTCCAATTTGGTCTCCCTCTTCTCCTCGTTCCCTCCACCTCCGACACATATATCCTCTTGGTCAATCTTTCCTCACTCATTCTCTCCATGTGCCCAAACCATTTTAAAACACCCTCTTCTGCTCTCTCAACCACGCTCTTTTTATTTCCACACATCTCTCTTACCCTTACGTTACTTACTCGATCAAACCACCTCACACCACACATTGTCCTCAAACATCTCATTTCCAGCACATCCATCCTCCTGCGCACAACTCTATCCATAGCCCACGCCTCGCAACCATACAACATTGTTGGAACCACTATTCCTTCAAACATACCCATTTTTGCTTTCCGGGATAATGTTCTCGACTTCCACACATTTTTCAAGGCTCCCAAAATTTTCGCCCCCTCCCCCACCCTATGATCCACTTCCGCTTCCATGGTTCCATCCGCTGACAGATCCACTCCCAGATATCTAAAACACTTCACTTCCTCCAGTTTTTCACCATTCAAACTCACCTCCCAATTGACTTGACCCTCAACCCTACTGTACCTAATAACCTTGCTCTTATTCACATTTACTCTTAACTTTCTTCTTCCACACACTTTACCAAACTCCGTCACCAGCTTCTGCAGTTTCTCACATGAATCCGCCACCAGCGCTGTATCATCAGCGAACAACAACTGACTCACTTCCCAAGCTCTCTCATCCCCAACAGACTTCATACTTGCCCCTCTTTCCAAGACTCTTGCATTTACCTCCCTAACAACCCCATCCATAAACAAATTAAACAACCATGGAGACATCACACACCCCTGCCGCAAACCTACATTCACTGAGAACCAATCACTTTCCTCTCTTCCTACACGTACACATGCCTTACATCCTCGATAAAAACTTTTCACTGCTTCTAACAACTTGCCTCCCACACCATATATTCTTAATACCTTCCACAGAGCATCTCTATCAACTCTATCATATGCCTTCTCCAGATCCATAAATGCTACATACAAATCCATTTGCTTTTCTAAGTATTTCTCACATACATTCTTCAAAGCAAACACCTGATCCACACATCCTCTACCACTTCTGAAACCACACTGCTCTTCCCCAATCTGATGCTCTGTACATGCCTTCACCCTTTCAATCAATACCCTCCCATATAATTTACCAGGAATACTCAACAAACTTATACCTCTGTAATTTGAGCACTCACTCTTATCCCCTTTGCCTTTGTACAATGGCACTATGCACGCATTCCGCCAATCCTCAGGCACCTCACCATGAGTCATACATACATTAAATAACCTTACCAACCAGTCAACAATACAGTCACCCCCTTTTTTAATGCTAAGTACGTCAGTAGATAAGTTCTCTTATGCTGGTATTCTTACATGCTTAATGGTTTCAGTATACCGTAGTCCAACATTCAGAGCTTTTCAGTTTTCAGTATTCTTTTATGTCTGTTGGTACCTTTTGCATTTACAATTTTTATTGAGCAACATTGTCTTGAAAACACAAAATCCTGTTGCTGAGATCGTCAGCCGCTGGTTTGAAGTTACCATCCTATATCTCAATTTAAGGTCAAGCCTTGAGATCAGTTATCTATGGGAGTTGGCAAATGCTATTTTAGTTACTTAGATAATACATAATTTCTTTGATATTTGGTAAAGTCAGTAGAAGAGGGTGCTAAAGTTGATTTCAAATGAAATTTATCCCTATTAGTATAACTTATACTTCATATCTTTTTATTGATAGCAGACACACACTTCAACTAGTCTTTCTCTAAATTTGAGTTTTCATTGTTTTTCTTAGATTTAAGTACATGGTATGCAAGAAGCTTAAACATCGGAATGCTAATCCCAACACTGATGCACAGATATGAACTTTGACTCTATGTAGGTTGAGAGAAGTCAGAAATAAGAACAGTAGATATGTATGATTTACATAGAATAGTTAGAAATAGAGGAGAATGGATAAAATGAAGGTGTGATAGGTGATATAGTGTGAAGTCATTAGAAAGGTGCATAATTGTAAGTCTCGAGGGATGGTATAGTCATGTTCAAGAAAGTATACAGTATAATGATGTAGTAGAAGATACAAGGAGGAGAGATTGACCACAGAGGAGGTGAATAGTGGGGAAATTTAGTAGGATTAAGAATATTTCTCAAATATGTTAGAGGATTGATAGTTGATTGAATGCAGTGTACCTATTTTGTGTATGAAATCTTGGTCTTGCTTGATGAATGAACATAAAGTGTAAATTGTAAAAGTAGAATCCTCTTTGTATGTGAGGAAGTTGTTTCATTTTAACATGCTGGACATTGGTTGATGATGTACAAAAGGTGGGTGAGTGATGATGTTGAGGTTCCATACCTGATCCAACTCACTGAATTGTGATTGGAAAATTGATAGATGAGTTGTAGTTTTATTGGCTATTAGTTGGCTAGATTAGTTGGAAAACTTCAGTTTTACTACATAGTCTTTCAAGTGTGACATTATTTTGTGGATAACCAAATAGCGCTGTGGATAACCAAATCCATATGCTACATGGATTAAAGCCATTGGTGGTAGCATATGAATGCTACTAATACTGCTTCTTACCTTAGACCTTGCCAACACACTGGGGCATTAGGTTATCCTTCTTGGTGAAAAAATATTCTGGAAGTAACATCAGCCACTGGCAGTGATAATAAGGAATCCACTGGTATTTTCATTGTCATTTTTGGTAGATTAGTCTTTGATGTTCTATCACCAGTGAGAAAGAAATGCTTCTCATTAAGCATTTATTTTTCTCCAAATTTAGCAACATGTGGTTCAAATTTTTCTGGCCTTTAGGTGTATTTTGATATCCTTGTTAACTCTTCAGCATATTATATTAACAATCTGTTCAGTTACAATAATCCTTTTATATAGTAAAGGAAAATCTTTGCAGTTAATGAAGAGATCGGTATATTTGTAATTTTTTTTTTCAGATCCACATTGAATCCCTTTAGCCTTGTTTGTTGCTCTTGCAAGTAATCCTTATGGTGTAGTGTTACTGATATGAGAAGTATTTGCAGATTATTTTATCCCTGAAAGTTACACAAATATAAGTGTAATGGAATCGTTTCTCAGTTTTTATGTGTATGAACTTGCGAAACAAATGTAAGTGGCTTGAGCAAACTAGTTTGAAATATCTCCACTTCACATGCATGCTTTTGTATTTTAGTTTTGTTTGGTAAATTCCTTGTAAACTTGACAAATGTACATGAGAAATGAAGGGTGTATGGTCTGTAGTGTCTCCCTCATTAATGTATATGCAAGTAACTATCATCAATGATGTGTCCGTTTTGTTCTCAAAACATTTTCAAAAGATCACATGAAGGTTATGAAGAGGTTTTTAGTACTGACAAGATATTAATGATGTAGATTTAAATGAAAGATATGGATAGTCTTTATGGACAACAAATTCTTAATGCATGTCATTCTTGGACTCGGAACTTTTCTGTGTTTATTTTCTCCCAGTATAGTGATACAGAACAATCACCTGTCATTAAGCATGTGTTTGATAGTTCTAACTGTGTCTGATACTTGGAACTAAAATTGTTGAATGTATTCAGTAATAAATGTAGCGTATTTGAAATGCTTGAAAAAACAAAATGGTCAATTCAGAACACAAGATTTTAAAAAAATTCATTCTTAAATGAGGATCTGCTTTGATTTTGCAGTAGCACTCCATTGTTTTGCTTCATCAGATATCTGCAAGATGTTAAAGGATGATGGATGATAGTTATGTCAATAGTTTTTTTTTTTATTATTTTGCTTTGTCGCTGTCTCCTGCGTTTGCGAGGTAGCACAAGGAAACAGACGAAAGAAATGGACCAACCCACCCCCATACACATGTATATACATACACGTCCACACACGCAAATATACATACCTATATATCTCAATGTACACATATATATACACACACAGACATATACATATATACACATGTACATAATTCATACTGTCTTCCTTCATTTCAATAGTTTTATTTTGTGAACAAAGGGAGTTTTTTTTTTTTTTCAAAGTGATAGAGATGGAAAGCAAAAAGGTGTTTTTCATAAATGCACTGGAAAAGTTGAGGTCCAGATAAATTTTTGATCTGTCAAGGCTTTATTATGGCGGATGACCAACTACCTACCCTAATGTATCCAAGATATGGTTGTACTTTGTGTAATGAAGAAAATTGAGAAACATCATAAGCCAGTATTCCTGTTTCATGATAAGAGAAGTGGACCAGGCAGTATGATACAGTGGTTAAGTTGATGAAAACTACCATTGACATTTGTGTAAATAAATTATACATTTCCCTTTTCCATAGCCAGAGGTTGGACCATTATGTGACATTCATTTTTCATTTCATTTCAAGCTAGAAGTTTGTTTTCTATTAAGGTATTAAGAATATATGGTGTGGGAGGCAAGTTGTTAGAAGCAGTGAAAAGTTTTTATCGAGGATGTAAGGCATATGTACGTGTAGGAAGAGAGGAAAGTGATTGGTTCTCAGTGAATATAGGTTTGCGGCAGGGGTGTGTGATGTCTCCATGATTGTTTAATTTGTTTATGGATGGGGTTGTTAGGGAGGTGAATGCAAGAGTTTTGGAAAGAGGGGCAAGTATGAAGTCTGTTGTGGATGAGAGAGCTTGGGAAGTGAGTCAGTTGTTGTTCGCTGATGATACAGCGCTGGTGGCTGATTCATGTGAGAAACTGCAGAAGCTGGTGACTGAGTTTGGTAAAGTGTGTGAAGAAGAAAGTTAAGAGTAAATGTGAATAAGAGCAAGGTTATTAGGTACAGTAGGGTTGAGGGTCAAGTCAATTGGGAGGTGAGTTTGAATGGAGAAAAACTGAGGAAGTGAAGTGTTATAGATATCTGGGAGTGGATCTGGCAGCGGATGGAACCATGGAAGCGGAAGTGGATCATAGGGTGGGGGAGGGGGCAAAAATTCTGTGAGCCTTGAAGAATGTGTGGAAGTCGAGAACATTATCTCGGAAAGCAAAAATGGGTATGTTTGAAGGAATAGTGGTTCCAACAATGTTGTATGGTTGCGAGGCGTGGACTATGGATAGAGTTGTGCGCAGGAGGATGGATGTGCTGGAAATGAGATGTTTGAGGACAGTGTGTGGTGTGAGGTGGTTTGATCGAGTAAGTAACGTAAGGGTAAGAGAGATGTGTGGAAATAAAAAGAGCGTGGTTGAGAGAGCAGAAGAGGGTGTTTTGAAATGGTTTGGTCACATGGAGAGAATGAGTGAGGAAAGATTGACCAAGAGGATATATGTGTCGGAGGTGGAGGGAACGAGGAGAAGAGGGAGACCAAATTGGAGGTGGAAAGATGGAGTGAAAAAGATTTTGTGTGATCGGGGCCTGAACATGCAAGAGGGTGAAAGGAGGGCAAGGAATAGAGTGAATTGGAGCGATGTGGTATACCGGGGTTGACGTGCTGTCAGTGGATTGAATCAAGGCATGTGAAGCGTCTGGGGTAAACCATGGAAAGCTGTGTAGGTATGTATATTTGCGTGTGTGGACGTATGTATATACATGTGTATGGGGGTGGGTTGGGCCATTTCTTTCGTCTGTTTCCTTGCGCTACCTCGCAAGTGCGGGAGACCGACAAAGCAAAAAAAAAAAAAAGATATATGTATGTGTGTGTATGTGTGTATATGTGCGTATGTATGTGTATATAGACAGGAGGTCAAGAGAAAGGTGCAAGAGGTGAAAAAGAGGGCAAATGAGAGTTGGGGTGAGAGAGTATCATTAAATTTTAGGGAGAATAAAAAAATGTTCTGGAAGGAGGTAAATAAAGTTCGTAAGACAAGGGAGCAAATGGGAACTTCAGTGAAGGGCGCAAATGGGGAGGTGATAACAAGTAGTGGTGATGTGAGAAGGAGATGGAGTGAGTATTTTGAAGGCTTGTTGAATGTGTTTGGTGATAGAGTGGCAGATATAGGGTGTTTTGGTCGAGGTGGTGTGCAGAGTGAGAGGGTTAGGGAAAATGATTTAGTAAACAGAGAAGAGGTAGTAAAAGCTTTGCGGAAGATGAAAGCCGGCAAGGCAGCAGGTTTGGATGGTATTGCAGTGGAATTTATTAAAAAAGGGGGTGACTGTATTGTTGACTGGTTGGTAAGGTTATTTAATGTATGTATGACTCATGGTGAGGTGCCTGAGGATTGGCGGAATGCGTGCATAGTGTCATTGTACAAAGGCAAAGGGGATGAGAGTGAGTGCTCAAATTACAGAGGTATAAGTTTGTTGAGTACTCCTGGTAAATTATATGGGAGGGTATTGATTGAGAGGGTGAAGACATTTACAGAGCATCAGACTGGGGAAGAGCAGTGTGGTTTCAGAAGGGGTAGAGGATGTGTGGATCAGGTGTTTGCTTTGAAGAATGTATGTGAGAAATACTTAGAAAAGCAAATGGATTTGTATGTAGCATTTATGGATGTGGAGAAGGCATATGATAGAGTTGATAGAGATGCTCTGTGGAAGGTATTAAGAATATATGGTGTGGGAGGCAAGTTGTTAGAAGCAGTGAAAAGTTTTTATCGAGGATGTAAGGCATGTGTACGTGTTGGAAGAGAGGAAAGTGATTGGTTCTTAGTGAATGTAGGTTTGCGGCAGGGGTGTGTGATGTCTCCATGGTTGTTTAATTTGTTTATGGATGGGGTTGTTAGGGATGTGAATGCAAGAGTTTTGGAAAGAGGAGCAAGTATGAAGTCTGTTGTGGATGATAGAGCTTGGGAAGTGAGTCAGTTGTTGTTCGCTGATGCTACAGCGCTGGTGGCTGATTCATGTGAGAAACTGCAGAAGCTGGTGACTGAGTTTGGTAGTGTGTGAAAGAAGAAAGTTAAGAGTAAATGTGAATAAGAGCAAGGTTTTTAGGTACAGTAGGGTTGAGGGTTAAGTCAATTGGGAGGTAAGTTTGAATGGAGAAAAACTGGAGGAAGTAAAGTGTTTTAGATATCTGGGAGTGGATCTGGCAGCGGATGGAACAATGGAAGCGGAAGTGGATCATAGGGTGGGGGAGGGGGCAAAAATTCTGGGAGCCTTGAAGAATGTGTGGAAGTCGAGAACATTATCTCGGAAAGCAAAAATGGTATGTTTGAAGGAATAGTGGTTCCAACAATGTTGTATGGTTGCGAGGCGTGGGCTATGGATAGAGTTGTGCGCAGGAGGGTGGATGTGCTGGAAATGAGATGTTTGAGGACAATGTGTGGTGTGAGGTGGTTTGATCGAGTAAGTAACGTAAGGGTAAGAGAGATGTGTGGAAATAAAAAGAGCGTGGTTGAGAGAGCAGAAGAGGGTGTTTTGAAATGGTTTGGGCACATGGAGAGAATGAGTGAGGAAAGATTGACCAAGAAGATATATGTGTCGGAGGTGGAGGGAACGAGGAGAAGTGGGAGACCAAATTGGAGATGGAAAGATGGAGTGAAAAAGATTTTGAGTGATCGGGGCCTGAACATGCAGGAGGGTGAAAGGAGGGCAAGGAATAGAGTGAGTTGGATCGATGTGGTATACCGGGGTTGACGTGCTGTCAGTGGATTGAATCAGGGCATGTGAAGCGTCTGGGGTAAACCATGGAAAGCTGTGTAGGTATGTATATTTGCGTGTGTGGACGTGTATGTATATACATGTGTATGGGGGTGGGTTGGGCCATTTCTTTCGTCTGTTTCCTTGCGCTACCTCGCAAACGCGGGAGACAGCGACAAAAAAAAAAAAATATTTTTCTTCAACTTCATTACAAGGAGCATTTTAGTTTAATACAACTATATAGAGAGCTTGAGCTCATCATTGTAGACTTGGATATCTTTCTATGGTGTAACATATCTGGGATAGCATTTGGGAGCTTGATTATATGTAGGTATTTCCAGTCTTTTGCGGAAGGTAGTTTACTAGTAATAAGCTGAAAGTTTGTGTTCATAGCGAGATTTTTCAGTTGCTTGAAACTTTCATTGTGCTGTCCAGAAGTGCCAAGGGAATTTCATTGGGATGATAGGGTTGTCACAAATTTTTTTTAGATATTTTATTTTTGCCTAGATTGAATTTATTTTCTTAGTGATTTTTCTTGTGATAATGTCCTTACCCTTTTGTTAGGTTAAGGGATTGGGACTTGTGAATTTATCTGTATATGTCAAATTCCACAAACACTAGGAGGCTTTGTAGACCTGTTCCACTCTACATAGATGTAAATTCTATTCACAGGTAATAGGTAATAGGAGGAATCTTAATTAGGAAAGGGCTTTTGACCTGTAGTTTATGATTTTCCAAATTATTGTAGAAATTTTTCAGGATGTGACTATTTAGAAGGGAATATTTCATTCACAGTGCAGATGTAAGATAATGTGTTTACCTAGTTTGGCAACACTTATCTGGAGAATTTTGGATTGGAAACTCTGTCATGTATATTGATCTTCATAAAAGCTGATTCTGTGATAGTGGTACTAGAGTTTTTGAGTTAAAAGGTCAGTTACTAAGATTAATTGTAATTGATGAATCGCTAATGACATTGTATAAACTTGCTGTCTCTGCAAATATGGCTTTTTTGATTTGGGTTTTATCATGGAAGAAACCCTATTAATTGCTTATGGTGGGGATATCATATGTCTGGCAGCATAGAAATCTTGAAATTCATGTGAACATTTGTGCTGCTGTTTTTGCTTTTTCATGCTTGACCACTGTTTCATGCATTAGTGAGGTAGTACCAGGAACAGGTGAAGAAAGGTCAAATCTGCACACATCCATTTTCTAGTTGTGATGTGTAATGTGCCACTTTGAGTTAGGGGATGGAACTTTTGCTTGCTGTCCTTGTTTTTCTTGATAATTTTGCTGTTTCTGTTTTGTATGATATTCTTCCTCTCCCATTGACTAACCATGGGCCCTGAGAAGGTGTTCCAGAAAGAAAAGGCCAGTATTCTTGTTTGGGATCAAAAGAATGTCTACAAATGAGATATCAGCATGCACTGGCAGGGCTGAGTCTGCATATGAGATTTCAGCATATACTGGTAGTGCTGAGTCTACCATCTGGACACTTGTGTGGGCTTTCCCTTAACATCATCATTCTCAGAAAGGCAGGGAGTAGCTAACTTGAGAAGACCAGTAAGGTGACTGATACTCTTTTGAAACTTGAGATGTTGAAAAACTCTTCCATATTGGGTTACCAATCTCCTTACTGGCCTTCCTAGGTTAACCAGAACTGTTTTTTGGGGAAGAATGACGTTTGAAGGAAGCTGAAACAGGTGTCCCGATGGTGGATTTGTCCCTGCCAGTATGACTTGAAATTTTTCTTAGAGACACATTTACTTCCAGGCAAGAGTGCAGGCCTTTTATAATTCCTATTTCATCACAAGTAAACTGTATGTGGTATTTGAGCTTCATGGTAAATTATGTTAAAGATACTCGAGTAACTGCTGCTTGAAACTTTACTTTGTTATAGGGCAAATTACTGTTCTTGAATGTATTCACATTTTGAACAGGCTCCTGTCCCATTATAGGTACCTGCTCTTCCCCAAAGTAAACTATGGTATGTGGTATTTGAGCTTCATGGCAAATTATGTTAAAGATACTCGAGTAACTGCTGCTTGAAACTTTACTTTGTTATAGGGCAAATTACTGTTCTTGAATGTGTTCACATTTTGAACAAGCTCCTGTCCCGTTATAGGTACCTGCTCTTCCCCAAAGTTATGGCCTCCCCCCCACCCCCTTCTCTCTCTCTCTCTCTCTCTCTCTCTCTCTCTCTCTCTCTCTCCTCTCTCTCTCTCTCTCTCTCTCTCTCTCTCTCTCTCTCTCTCTCTCTCTCTCTCTCTCTCTCTCTCTCTCTCTCTCTCTCTCTCTCTCTCTCTCTCTCTCTCTCAATCTCTCTCTCTCTCAAAACAACTTTAATTCCAAGACAAGGACTCTAGTGATTCCAAAGATCAGTCACTTCAGCTTTTAAGTTGGAATAGGTTTGCTTGATAGATGACTAATTGTACCTCCATAGTATAGCCGTTAACATCACTGACGATGACATTCATGAGCCACCTGGGATTGAGTGTGTAGGTTCAAATCCTGGTTGCGGCAGTTGCTCGGTAACATCTGTTATTTATCAAAATACAAATTATTTTGGTCTTTTTGAGTAAGACTAATTTTTTGGAGAAAGATGGGTTTCCTGTACCATTTAAGAGAACTCTGGTTGTTGTTGCAGTAAAGACATAGTGAAATCTTTGTATAGTGTATGTATACATTAGAGCATTTAACCCTAGTTGCTAGAATAAATTATGTAGCTTCATGGTATTTTGCTAACAGCATTCTGTGGATTTAAGGTTGTGTGGCTGTAAGACTAACCTGTTGTGGTAGGTAAATTTACTATGACCTGCCTGCATTAGATTGTTGTAGCTAATGTTGCTGTACTGTCGGTAGCTGGCAACATCCCTCCCCCTCCTCCCATGATGAAATTGGAGCCAAAGCCCACGGGTGCCTCAGATGATGGTCGTGCTGCATTATTTGAGTCGATCAACAAGGGAACAGCTATCACGTCTGGACTTAAAAAGGTATGATTTCATGTTTCTCATTTAATTGGATTGTAATCACACATTGCTTCTTTGTTGATAATTTATTATTGTATAAAAATCAAGATGTGCATTTGATCCAAGAATAACTGAAAATGAGTCTCTAAACAGGTTATCCCTGGTTAATGTAGAGTTTGTGTTCATGGAGAGAGTGACCCTGAGAAAAACAATGTAAATCCATTTTCCCATTGGAATCCATGCATGGAGGCTGGTTATGTGAATGTTTTCTGTGATAAAAAAGAAAAGATATACAGTGTATGTACGTAAAGAAATTGTAATATATATAAGTATACTGTATATAAGATGTACAGTAACCAGATGTATGTGTGAAGCTTCGTATTTAAGCAATAGAAGTGGGTTGAGGTAGTTGAAGGGGTAGGATCATTTGAAGATGAAACTGTCAATATACTTGGTGAAACTAGGTGAAGAGAATCTTGTGGCTTCTCATGCTGTTTTGATTTGATCTTGTGGAATTTTTTTGTAGACTCTTTGATTGACGTTCTTTTCTTTGATGAATGAATCTGAATCTAAATGGTTTGAAACATTTAACCTCCCTTAAAGTTTTAATTATTTTTGTTGCTTTTTTCACTACAAGGCTCACTTTTGTCACTTGGGCCTTTTTGACTTATTTGGGAGATTTCAGTTGTGTGTCATTGGAAATGTAGTTGAGAATGTATTCCATACAGACATCATGGCGGCATAAGGAGACTAGAGGGAGGCACAGTGCTGAGGAAGTGCAGCTGTTTTTATATTTCTGTCATGGCACAAAGTAGTTTGCTTGGTGTCTGATTCAAAGTCAGATGTTGCAACTTTATTACTAAGGCAACTCGGAAATGAAGTTCTGCAACTTTTTTCGTCGTCAGTATTCCCTAATTGATTAAGGGCACTAAAGTGAAATTACATTAATTGGGGCCTACCTTTAACTTACTCCATGCTCAGTGATTTCTTGGATTTATGCATGTTCTAATTTAAGATTCTAAGACTTACTTTAGCTATTGTGCTGCAGATACAGGAGATCTGTAAAGTACTTTCGTATTCTGATAATCCTTACTTTCATTTATTGAGAATCCTTACTTCATCTAAATGTTTTCAGCTTAGGGCTGAATAGGTCTGTTAATTTGGAGTATTAGCTTCCATGTGGCTTTTTCTGGAGAAAATCACACCCACTGAATCAGTGATTATACTAAGGATGTTCAGATGGGCTGAAGTTTTGTATTTTATTGCCTATGGTGATAGTGGTAACACAGCAAGATACCAGTAATGAATTATGTTTTGATTTTTATTTCAGTTCACTTTTGTAAGATAATTTTTTTAGAATTGTTTAATTGTTATATTTCAGTTAAAAACAAAATGGTGTTCGGGCGAAAAAATTCCATGCAATTTTTGGTATTTTTGTAAGGGTAATAGATTTGCTTGAAGACCTCATTTTAAGGACTATTTTCATGCTGAATTCAATTTTAGGATTGAAACAAATGGTGGATTTTAAAAATTTGGGATAGTGGTTGAAGGCTTATTTGAAGTTAATGACAGACTTAACCATGCCTGTAACTGCTTATACAGGAGAATTTCAAGAAGACATTCTTGTACTGTGATAATCTTCAGCACATTTTTTCATAAAAAGGAGTGATAGTATTGGGGTATGTGTATTACAAAATCTGTATCAGTGTATGTAAGCTTACTTTTGTGGTATATGAAAGAACAAATGAAACTGAAAAGTGAGAGAGGTAGAGGACATCGGGAGAAAGGTAGGAGAAAGGGGTTTGATGGTGATGTGTTGGTGAATGGATAAGTAGATTGATGTGTTTGTGCATTTGGTTCACATGTATCTCTTTGAGAGACAGAATGGGAAGAAAAGAAAGAGGGAGAGAGATAAAAGGGTGCGAGTGAAAGAGAGAGGGAGAGGGACTGGGTATGTGTTTTTGATTATCTATTTTGTGATTACCTACCTTACATTATGGGAATGAGCTCAGTATTCAAGGGTACAGATGCATACATTACACTATAGGGAATGAGCTCAATATTCTAGTGTACCTTTCCTTGGAACTTTCCATTTCATAATACAGCCTTTGAAACCTCTGTATTTTATTTATACACAATTTCACTTAGCATTTTCCATTCATCCACTACTGTGATACAGTAAAAAAGAACTCAAATCCTCTTTATCAAGTCTTTGTTTAATTTCATGTTGTGCCCTTTGGTTGCTGTTATTTGTATCTTTCATAAAAGTTTACATTCCACATTGTCACATTAGTTGAGAAACTTGAAAGTTGAACTCAAGTCAATCATATTCATCTCTTTTTCGATGGTGAGCAACTTTATTGCTTTATTGCCTCTAACATTTCCTTGTAACTCTGCTACAGACACCATTTTTTTCTAGCCCCCCACCTTATTTTTATTGGTTCTTTATCTTTCTTATAGTGAAGTGAACAAACTTGAATTAGATTTTCTAGTTTGTCAACTTCTTTCTTAGTAGTTTGCCATTACCTGCATTGCGAGGTTATTCCATGAACGGATGAAGGGTGGCATCACACACTTGAATTTATTCTTTTAGCTGTCATGTGTAATACACAATACACCAAAACCAGAGCCCCACAACCTATAGATCTTTCCATGGTTTCCCTTTGGACAGTACATTGACCCCTGTATACATGTGTTACAATTTACTCAAAGAAATTTGATAAGTTCATTGCACATGACCTCTTTCCCTGGAAACTGTGGGGTCTCTAACTTGGGTCATTCCTCTCAGTAGGAAGTCATCCATTTGTTTGCTGATTATCTTTTATCTTTTTTTCAACAACTTGCACATCACACTCATCAGTGAGACTGGTCTGTAGTTCAACACCTCTTCCTAGTCTCCTTTCTTATAGATAGGTGTCATGTATACCACTTTTTCACTGCTGTACTTATTCTTTCCCAAGTGATATCATGAAGAGCATGTTAAGAGGTTTGACAGGTGTTTCTGCACACATCTACAGCACATATGGAAGTGTATGGGAAAGACAGACAACATGGGGCTCAGTGGTCTATGTCTTGGTTATCTGTTTTTTAACTTAAATCTGTCTGTTCCTGTTCTAACTATGTAAGGTAAGAGGGATATAACATTAAGACAGCTCTCCACTTCAGCTGGCAACAACAGTCAGCTAGAAGGAGAATGAAAGAAAAACCATGCATTGGTGAAGAAAGCCTGCTTGGAGTTAACAGCTTCCAGGAAAAGGGAAATCCTACCATAAAATCTTAATGCAGTATCCCACCCTCTGCTACAGTAGCTTTGATCTATTCTTAGGGCCTGGATTGAGAAAAAGGAATTGATATGTATGTATATCTTTTTCCCTGATGAAAATTTGTTTAGCTGGCTTTTTAAAAGGTATTTATTGAAAATTTGTTTAGCTGGCTTTTAAAAAGGTATTTATAATGGTAACTTATTTCATTGTTGAATGAATCTGTTTGCTGAAAAACTTTTTCTCATATCAGATTTCATATTTTAGCTTTGGTTTATTCTATTTGTCCTTGTAACTATATATTCTTGTATTTCAAATAGATTTACAAACTATAGCTATATTTTCAACTTTCTTCAAAATTTTAAAAACTTCTTTTAGGTCTGTGTTTGCAGTTATGAAGAGAAGAGAGATAATGAAGGTTTCTTAACGTCTCTTCCTGCTCCAGGTTACTTAGAAGTGGAATCAGTTTCTTTGCCAATCTTTTATACTTTATTCAGTGTTTCTTTGTCTTTCTTGGAGCTTGGGGATTGGAATTGTACCTGCATATTTGAGGTGTGGTCTTATTAGAGTATTAAAAAGTCTGAATTGTTTTTGGTGGTTTGTAGTCAGTCTTCCTCACCATGAAACCTGGCTATTTTTTTTTTTTTCTTTCTTTTTTAAGTTACTGCTAGACATTGATTCTGATCAGGACCACGTTCCATGATATTTCAGTTTTCTTTAATGTCATTTTTAGGTATCTCATTGCATTCACCTCCTCCCCATTCCATCTCTCTTTGGTATTGGGGCTATAATATCTTCCTCAATGAAAACATTTTTGAATGTGTCGTCCGGTAACTCGCTTATCCTTCATCATCCTGTACAGCTCTTCCTTTTGAACACCTTAGCCTGATAAGTTGCTCTTTAGTCCTTTGGCCACAAAGGGAATTTCCAGGTCCATTTTTGAAAAGTGTCATTTCTCCAGCAAATATGAAAACAGTCATTCATCCCTTTTTACTACTTTCATCAAGGGAAAACTATAAAAATCTTTATCTAGCATCAATCTCTCTTAAAACATCTGAGTGCGGGGGAATGAAAATGAAATGGATGATTGCTGCAAGATGGCATAAGCTCCCTAAAGGTGTAACAGATCTCTTGCTCCTTGCATTCATTGTGATGATTGAATTGTAAAGGGCATAAAAGAAAATAAATAGCCAGACTTAAAGGGGTGCTAAGAAGCACTACTTTGCCAATCCTTAGCACAATAAAAAACATTGAATGTTATCATTGCATGAAACTTGTTATAATGTATCTATAGTTATGCATTATAATGATAAACATATTGTAAAGGGTGCCAAAAAATAAAAAGTGCTGGACTTGGATCCTGAGCAGCTTAGTGTTGCAAACTTTTAAACACTTGTCAAAACCAGTGTATGTTATCACACACTTACACAGCATATCTTGGCATTATTATCCATAAAATGCCTAAAATAAGTGAAGACAAAAGTAAAAATAAATGAATGAATTGGCAATTGGTTAGCACCTCTGAACTGACTTGAGACGATCGAGCATTGCCCACAGGGCACAAGCAAGCAGTTTGCCTGTTGACTAGCTTACCGCTTGTGCCCGCTAAAATATGGGCAAAGTGGCTGTGTTGGTAGTTTCGTGAAATCACTAGACACTGCTCATGCCCGATGATATGACGTTGCTGCCAGACACAGGAGGCTTCCTATGGATGCAAGGGGTCAAGGTCGTCATTGTTAACTCTAGTGACTGACTAACATGTCTCTCCCTTCGCCCGCTATGGAACAGTGGTCGAGACCTCAGATTCTACATTTAATGGAACTTTATCGGCAACACTCTTGCATGTGGAATGTAAAATTGGATATACACAAACGAGCAGTAACGCACAAGACCATGTCAGAGGATGTGAAAAAATTGGTATGTCCATGACCGCAGCCGAAATAAAAAAGAAAATAGACCTACTCTGCAATCAACATAGACGAGAGATGTGTAAAATACAAGTCACAAAAGTCAGGGGCTGCTAGTGAGGCCATATACACTCCAACATTATGGTGCTTTGACAAAGTACGTTCATCGGTAACAAACATAGACACAACTGTTAATGGATCTACTTTGGAGACGCTCACATATTCTGATCATGATTTGAGTGCGATGTCTTTTGTGTGGAGTGCATTTCATTGTTTTATCTAGGTGCTTCCATTATATGTTTGTAAACTTAATTTTGATAGGTAGTTCAGGTTACTGGTGTTGTTAATGGGTCTCCCCTGTGGAAGAAAATTATACATTTATATCTTGGTTGCGAGGCGTGGGCTATGGATAGAGTTGTGCGCAGGAGGATGGATGTGCTGGAAATGAGATGTTTGAGGACAATGTGTGGTGTGAGGTGGTTTGATCGAGTAAGTAACGTAAGGGTGAGAGATGTGTGGAAATAAAAAGAGCGTGGTTGAGAGAGCAGAAGAGGGTGTTTTGAAATGGTTTGGGCACATAGAGAGAATGAGTGAGGAAAGATTGACCAAGAGGATATATGTGTCGGAGGTGGAGGGAATGAGGAGAAGAGGGAGACCAAATTGGAGGTGGAAAGATGGAGTGAAAAAGATTTTGTGTGATCGGGGCCTGAACATGCAGGAGGGTGAAAGGAGGGCAAGGAATAGAGTGAATTGGAGCGATGTGGTAAACCGGGGTTGACGTGCTGTCAGTGGATTGAATCGGGGCATGTGAAGCATCTGGGGTAAACCATGGAGAGCTGTGTAGGTATGTATATTTGCGTGTGTGGACGTATGTATATACATGTGTATGGGGGTGGGTTGGGCCATTTCTTTCGTCTGTTTCCTTGCGCTACCTCGCAAACGCGGGAGACAGCGACAAAGCAAAAAAAAAAAAAAAAAAAATCTTGGCATCTCTATGCCTAACGTACTAACAGATGTTCTTAGGGACAAAGTTAGGTGTATATATTAACAGAGGTTGCAGGTCACACCATATGGAATTGAAATGCATATTTGTATATTTTAACATAAACAAGGGGATTAAAAAGATTATAGAAATCCATGATCTCTTTATTTAACATGCATAACATACTGTGGTAGCAGCCTACATTCCATTGTTTATTGTACATTAATATGGTTACCCATTTGATATTTTAAATGTTGCAGGAGTGTTGTTAAGTAGTCATTTTGTCCTGCCAGGCGACTGTACCTTCTTATTGAAGAACTCCATATACTGCTCTCGAATGTGCTTACTGTCATTGCTGGGATTCTGTCCTACCCTTTCCAGTCCAATTAAGATCTGGTTTTGCCCTCCAATTACCATGAGAAATTGTTCCTCACACTCTAAAAAACCCTTCAGGCTGCATGTACTTATTAACCTGGTCTCTCCCAAGAAAATTATGTAGAGATGTTCATGCTACCACAACTTTTTCAACCTTGACTGGAGGTAGGTTTATTGGAGAGAGGAATATGTGGAACCTATTTGCCAGTATTCCAAATGCATTTTCCGCGGTTCATCAGGCCCTAGATACCCTGTATGAGAAAATGCGTTCCCTACTGCTTTGTTGTTAATGTGAGAAGGGTTTCATTATGTGGCGTTGCAAAGGAAATGCATCGTCTGCCACAAACACAAATGGCAGTGACCTCTCTACCAGGAAGAATCGCATCACATGGCAGACTTGCAGTACCATATGCAATGTGGGTACTTATGGCACTATTGTCCCACACACCGCTGTCGGACACTCGTCAGTTTGTACCCAACGTCCTCATATATGAACTCCGAAGTACCCTCACATATGGCCATGAGTACTACACTGTGACTGCTTTTGTAATTATAATATTAGGAGCAGCTACCGTGTGAAGGCCTTATGAGAATGCGTTTTCCAATTGCTCTGAGACAGTTAGGGAAATTCCATCTCTTGTGAAACTCTTCAGCCACATGCTTGCACTCCTCAGGGGTTCGAGGCTTCTGTAACGATGTACAAAATCTTTGTCAAAATGATATTTGTTATGCATTAACCATAATCATTACCCCTCCCTATTTCTCATCTCGTTCCTTGTAACTGCACAATGTAACCAAACAGATGATTACTAATTGGCAAACTATAGCATTCTGCCCTAGCTTACACTGACAGCAGCCCTGTCTTTTTTTGTATTTATTATCTTCAGCCTTTTCTTGTTTATGTTTATAACCGATTTACAACGACTTGGAACTGCTAGGACCTGCAGCTACAGCAGCCCCCGTTGTAACGTCTGGCACCTCCACTGGAGCCTCTCCAACGGACACCCTTCCTGCATCCCTGCTTGCCAATGATACTTCAAGTTTTACTATTGGCACATCGAATCGACGTGTTCGTGACCCCTGTCCAACCCAGTTGGCAAGTAGTAACAGAAGAGCAAAGAAAATGGTTTGTGATGAAACTGACAGTGTTCTGCAAGAAGCACTACACCAACTATGGGAGCGTCCGTTCTTTTATATGGAAAATCAAGTGATGAGTTGTAATGTCTATTACATACAGTATAATGCGCATGTAACCATATCACTGTTGATTCTCACAGAGAATTATTGTCATAATTCTTGCTATAATGTAATAATAATTATATACATAAAGAAGTCCAACATTGTTTAGTCTATCATCCACCATCATGTGAACAATTGATGAGAGTGCGCATAAAGTACTGGTCTTCATGTAGGACTATTTGAAACAGCTGATCACTAGACCAGTGCCCTCTGTTGCACTTGAGTCAGTGATAAGATACGGTGGGTTGTACGTATAGTATACGACGTTAGCACTTTTTTTTGTCTTTGTGAGTAATCTTAATCTTTACCTAACTTTGTGTCTAAATATGAATGCTAACACATAAATGATCATGTAAAATGAATATTAATTAGGCCATCAACTACAAAATTTGTTTCACCTACAAGTATTCTTCCTATTATACTTTATATATTGCTTGACACGTTTCAATAATTATTTCTGACAAGCTCTGCTTGGATATTCTTGTATATTGCAGAGATGTATAGCTACATCCAGTTGAAAGAAATTTGAGGGTTGCCTCTAGTCAAGCTTTTGCAGGTATACTATCCCTCATATTGGTATCCTGCTTGCTTATAAAGGAGGTCACTTTGGCTAGAAGGGTATGTAATGTATTTGGGTCCATTCTCATTTGGTTTATGAAGTTTCTATTCCCAGCTCCTAATTCACGTGATATAGCCACATGACTTCCCAATTGTCTTTTTAATTAGCCAATCTTTACACCATTTGTCTTTTTGCACTTTGTTCTTTTTCTTGTTCTTTTTCTTCTTCACACACACAGCAAATATTATGCTATATAATGCTATCTTCCGATTCTTCTTACTGGCAACCATAGTTATCATACCGCACTCAGCCTGGTCCTGCCTGGACGACCACTTGGTCTGGCTATTGCCCAGGGTTTGATTGGGCCAGCTGGGCACTGCCTGCAAACGGGCTAAGTCCACAGGCACAACTGTAGTGTTGTCCACACAGTGCCCAGCTGGCCCAGTTAAACCCGGGCAACAGCCAGACCAAGTGGTCGTCCAGGCAGGACCAGGCTGTGTGCAGTATGATAACGATGGTGGCCAGGAAGAAGATAGCATTATAGAGCATAATAATTCCTGTGTGTGTGAAGAAGAAACAGAACAAAGTGCAAAAAGACAAATGGTGTAAGATTGGCTAATTGAAAGAAGGAAATTGGGAAGTCATGTGACTATATTACTTGAATTAGAAGCTGGGAATAGAAACGACTTCATAAACTACATGAGAATGGACATGAATACATTCCATACCCTTCGAGCCAAAGTGACCTCCTTTATAAGCAAGCAGGATACCAATATGAGGGATAGTATACCTGCAAAAGCTCAACTAGAGGCTACCCTCAAATTTCTTTCAACTGGATGTAGCTATACGTCTCTGCAGTATACCACAAGAATATCCAAGCAGAGCTTGTCAGAAATGATACCCAAAACGTGTCAAGCAATGTATCAAGTGCAACAGGAAGAATACTTGCAGATGAGACAAGTTTTGTAGTTGGCTTAATTAATATTTAGTCTACACAGCAATCATTTATATGTTAGCATTCATATTTAGACACAAAGTTAGGTAAAGATTAAGATTACTCGCAAAAACAAAACAAACATAGTGCTAATGTCGTATACTATACAACCCACCAGTGCAACAGAGGGCACTGGTCTAGCGATCAGTTGTTTCAAGTAATCCTGCATGAAGATCAGTATTTTATGCGTACTCTCATTAATTGTTCACACGATGGTGGATGATAGATGAAACACTGTTGGACTTCTTCATGTATATAATTGTTATTACATTATAGCAAGAATTATGACAATAATTCTCAGTGAGATTCAACAGTAATATATGGTTACATGCATATTATACAGTATGTTGGAAAGGATCACAATTTTGCACCATTTGGTAAACATGCGGTTTACCAAATGGTGTCCTAGCTTCGTCTCTTCGATGTAAATCAACTGACCTATATTTCTCTCTTGTTTCCCCCCTGATGATGTGATTATTACATGAAAGTGCACTTGGGAACTTCAAGTGTCATTTTTCCTGTGGACTCATAGGAATTATACAGTATGTAATAGACATTACAACTCATCTCTTGACTTTCGATATTAAAGAACAGTATTGATGTTGGAAGTGCTATTTCATTTGTAACAATGATCAGTCGTTATGCTATTCAGTCAATCATTCCATAATTTTAGTAGACGAGGAAAGTTTCCCTAATTTGCCCAGAAAAAGAATATCCTTGAGTAGCTTCTGTGCATATATTTTGCTTTCATCACACATCTGCCTCATATCATTCGCTGCAACATTAGCAAATACTGTTTTTGCTTTACTATCTTCCATGGATGATGACAGCTCCCGTAGTTGGTGTAGTGCTTCTTGCAGAACATTGTCAGTTTCATCGCAAACCATTTTCTTTGCTCTTCTGTTACTACTTGCTGACTGGGTTGGACGGGGGTCATGAACACGTCGATTCGATGCACCAGTAGTAAAAGATGAAGTATCATTGGCAGGCAGGAATGCAGGAAGAGTGTCCATTGGAGAGGCTCCAGTGGAGGTGCCAGACGTTACAACTGGAGCTGCTGTAGCTGCAGGTCCTTGTAGTTCCTGCAGTTCCAGGTCGTTGTAAATCAGTTATAAACATAAACAAGAAAAGGCTGAAGATAATAAACACACAGAAAGACAGGGCTGCTGTCAGGGTAAGCTAGGGCAGAATGTTATAGTTTGTCAATTAATAATTACGTTTGGTTACATTGTGCAGTTACAAGGAACGAGATGAGAAATAGGGAGGGGTAATGATTATGGTTAATGCATAACAAATATTATTTTAACAAAGATTTTGTATATCGTTACAGACGCCTCAAACCCCTGAGGAGTGAAGCATGTGGCTGAAGAGTTTCACGAGATGGAATTTCCCTAACTGTCTCGGAGCAATTGGAAAATATTCTCACAAGACCTC
This sequence comes from Panulirus ornatus, assembly GCF_036320965.1. Classification (NCBI taxonomy): domain Eukaryota; kingdom Metazoa; phylum Arthropoda; class Malacostraca; order Decapoda; family Palinuridae; genus Panulirus; species Panulirus ornatus. Next base: position 9,739,900 of record NC_092271.1, on the reverse strand, counting down.
CACACGGTAGCGTCTCCTAATACTATAATTACAAAGGCAGTCACAGTGTAGTACTCATGGCCATATGTGATGCTAATTCGGAGTTCATATATGTGGACTTGGGTACAAATGGACGAGTGTCCGATGGTGGTGTGTGGGACAACAGTGCTATAAGTACCCACATTGCAAATGGTACTGCAAGTCTGCCATGTGATGCAATTCTTCCTGGTAGTGAGAGGTCACTGCCGTTTGTGTTTGTGGCAGACGACACGTTTCCTTTGCAACGCCACATAATGAAACCCTTCTCACATCAACAACAAAGCAGTAGGGGACGCATTTTCTCATACTGGGTACTTAGGGCTCGACAAACAGTGGAAAATGCATTTGGAATACTGGCAAATAGGTTCCGCATATTCCTCTCCAATAAATCTACCTCCGGTCAAGGTTGAAAAAGTTGTGGTAGCATGAACATCTCTACATAATTTTCTCGGGAGAGACCAGGTTAATAAGTACATGCAGCCTGAAGGGTTTGTAGAGTGTGAGGACCTATCATGAGGAACAATTTCTCATGGTAATTGGAGGGCAACACCATATCTTAATTGGCCTGGAAAGGGTAGGACGGAATCCCAGCTATGACAGTAAGCACATTCGAGAGCAGTATATGGAGTTCTTCAATGAAGAAGGTGCAGTCGCCTGGCAGGATAAAATGACTATTTAACAACACTACTGCAACATTTGAAATGTTAAATGGGTAACCATATTAATGTACAGTAAATAATAGAATGTAGGCTGCTACCACAATACGTAGCACATTCGAGAGCAGTATATGGAGTTCTTCAATGAAGAAGGTGCAGTCGCCTGGCAGGACAAAATGACTATTTAACAACACTACTGCAACATTTGAAATGTTAAATGGGTAACCATATTAATGTACAGTAAATAATGGAATGTAGGCTGCTACCACAATACGTTATGCATGTTAAATAAGGAGATCATGCATTTATATAAACTTTTTAATCTCCTTGTTTATGTTAAGATATACGAATGTGCATTTTAATTTCATATCATGGTGTAACCTGCAACCTGTGTGTTAATGTATACATACACCAAACTTTGTCCATAAGAATGTCTGTTAGTACGTTAGGTGTAGAAATGCCAAGATATGAATGTATAATTTTCTTCCACAGAGCAGACTCATTAACAATACCAGTAACCTGAACCACCTATTAAAATTGAGTTGATGAAGTTATAATGTAAGCACTAGATAAAACAATGAAATGCACTCCACACAAAAGACATCGTACTTAAATCAAGATCAGAATATGCGAGCGTCTCCAAAGTAGATCCATTTACAGTTGAGTCTATGTTTGTTACCAATGCATGTATTTTGTCAAAGCAAATTAATGTTGGAGTGTATATGTTCTCATTAGCAGCCCCTAACTTTTTTGACTTGTATTTTACGCATCTCTCGTCTCTGTTGATTGCAGATTACTTCATGTGGTCACGGAAACGCCAATTTTTTCACATCCTCTGACATGGTTTTGTGCGCTACTGCTCGTTTGTCTCTGTCTTTGTATGTGTTCAATTTTACATTCCACAAGCAAGAGTGTTGCTGATAAAGTTCTATTAAATGTAGAATCTGAGGTCTCGACCACTGTTCCATAGCGGGCGCAGGGAGAGACATGTTAGTCAGTCACTAGAGTTAACAATGACTACCTCGACCCCTTGCATCCATAGGAAGCCTCGTGTGTCTGGCAGCAACGTCATATCACCGGGCATCGGCAGTGTCTGGTGATTTCACGAAACTACCAACACAGGCACTTTGCCCATATTTCAGCAGGCACAAGCGGTAAGCTAGTCAATGGGCAAACTGCTCACTTGTGCCCACGGGCAATGCTCGATTGTCGGGACGGGCCTTGATTAGGTGTGTTCAATCGACCACCACTTAAGGGAGCACCTTACAGGATACTGGTGCCATTTTCTTGTTGGGGAGACTCAGCAAACTGTGTAAGATGAACAAACTTTTTTTTTTTTACAGCTTTGGATAACAGTTGTGATTCGCAGTGAGAAGGAATATTATATATTACGACTTGTCACATTTATAGTCAAAGGGTTAACTGATATTTTACTTCATGAATTATCTCTCAACACATTTTTATTCTTTTCAAAGCTTCATTATTGTTTTTGTCTTTTTATTTATTTAATAAAAAAAAAATTATTTTGCTTTGTCGCTGTCTCCCGCGTTTGTGAGGTAGCGCAAGGAAACAGACGAAAGAAATGGCCCAACCCACCCCCATACACATGTATATACATACACGTCCACACACGCAAATATACATACCTATACATCTCAATGTACACATATATATACACACACAGACACGTACATATATACCCATGCACACAATTCACACTGTCTGCCTTTATTCATTCCCATCACCACCTCGCCACACATGGAATACCATCCCCCTCCCCCCTCATATGTGCGAGGTATCGCTAGGAAAAGACAACAAAGGCCCCATTCGTTCACACTGTCTCTAGCTGTCATGCAATAATGTCCGAAACCACAGCTCCCTGTCTTATCCTACTTTATTTATTCTTGAGTCACATATTCCTTATAGATGCTGGCTGGCTGAAGTGCTCCTGCATCTTCACAGCTCTTTTCAAAGTTCCATAGCTTTTTAACTTCTTTTACTGAACCATTCCTCCCACTTTCTTTGTCTTTCACATTGTCCAGGTTCTTAGATATTGAACTCTCAATTTGTCACCACAGAAATTGACTTTTTGTGTAGTTTCCAAAATTACATCTCTTTAGATTAGGGTCGTATCTTTGATGTTTTAATGTCTTCATATACCATATGATAAAACTTAAGCATCACATGATCACTTTATCCAGTTAGTTTATCATATGATATCAGTAAGTGTTATGTGTGAAGATAGTATTTAGTATTGAAGGATTATTAGTCCTTTTCATCCTTGCTTCATTAACATGCTGGTATCAGAAATTATCCTGTATACACTCTGTAAACTTGCTTTACCTCGACTGCCTATTACATGAGTGACTGTCTTTACAATTGAAATTCCCCATACTTTCCCATAAAAGTACGTTTTTCTGCTTTGTGTACAAACCTGATGGTTTCTTCATTGGTATCATTATATATGTGATGTGTGTGTTAAAATTCTTTGAATAATTACATATCAGTGCCACTGTGCACTTCTTTCCTACACTTACTCTTCCCATTGTGTATTTTCTGAATGGTGTATTTTGTATTATTATTTTCTGGAACTTATAGCTCTCTATTATTAGGAGGGGTAATTCACCCTCTCCTTTGTTTTCTTTTTCTACACTTGCTTTCATGTACCCTTCTTGACAGACAGGTGAGATCTTACCTCTTTAGCATGCTTTGTATCCACAATGGCAACAATGTTAGGTACATTTTCCCTTTTATGATTCTTAAATTTCACCTCTTTACCAAGTATTGCTAATCCACCTATATATGTATATTTTTATTTTTTATTTTGCATTGTCGCTGTCTCCTGCGTTTGTGAGGTAGCGCATGGAAACAGACAAAAGAAATGGCCCAACCCACCCCCATACACATGTATATACATACACGTCCACACACGCAAATATACATACCCATACATCTCAAGGTACACATATATATATATATACACACACAGACACATACATATATACACATGCACACAATTCACACTGTCTGCCTTTATTCATTCCCATCGCCACCTCTCCACACATGGAATAACATCCCCCTCCCCCCTCATGTGTGTGAGGTAGCGATAGGAAAAGACAACAAAGGCCCCATTCGTTCACACTCAGTCTCTAGCTGTCATGCAATAATGCCCGAAACCACAGCTCCCTTTCCACATCCAGGTCCCACACAACTTTCCATGGTTTACCCCAGACGCTTCACATGCCCTGATTCAATCCACTAACAGCACGTCGACCCCGGTATACCACATCGATCCAATTCACTCTATTCCTTGCCCGCCTTTCACCCTCCTGCATGTTCAGGCCCCGATCACTCAAAATCTTTTTCACTCCATCTTTCCACCTCCAATTTGGTCTCCCACTTCTCCTTGTTCCCTCCACCTCCGACACATATATCCTCTTAGTCAATCTTTCCTCACTCATTCTCTCCATGTGCCCAAACCATTTCAAAACACCTTCTTCTGCTATCTCAACCACGCTCTTTTTATTTCCACACATCTCTCTTACCCTTACATTACTTACCCGATCAAACCACCTCACACCACACATTGTCCTCAGACATATCATTTCCAGCACATCCACCCTCCTGCGCACAACTCTATCCATAGGCCACGCCTCGCAACCATACAAAATTGTTGGAACCACTATTCCTTCAAACATAGCCATTTTTGCTTTCCAAGATAATGTTCTCGACTTCCACACTTTCTTCAAGGCTCCCAGGATTTTCGCCCCCTCCCCCACCCTATGATTCACTTCCGCTTCCATAGTTCCATCCGCTGCCAGATCCACTCCCAGATATCTAAAACACTTCACTTCCTCCAGTTTTTCTCCATTCAAACTTACCTCCCAATTGACTTGACCCTCAACCTTACTGTTCCTAATACCCTTGCTCTTATTCACATTTACTCTCAACTTTCTTCTTTCACACACTTTACCAAACTCAGTCACCAGCTTCTGCAATTTCTCACATGAATCAGCCACCAGTGCTGTATCATCAGCGAACAACAACTGACTCCCTTCCCAAGCTCTCTCATCCATAACAGACTGCATACTTGCCCCTCTTTCCAAAACCCTTGCATTCACCACCCTAACAACCCCATCCATAAACAAATTAAACAACCATGGAGACTTCACACACCCCTGCCTCAAACCTACATTCACTGAGAACCAATCACTTTCCTCTCTTCCTACACGTACACATGCCTTACATCCTCGATAAAAACTTTTCACTGCTTCTAACAACTTGCCTCCCGCACCATATATTCTTATTACCTTCCACAGAGCATCTCTATCAACTCTATCATATGCCTTCTCCACATCCATAAATGCTACATACAAATCCATTTGCTTTTCTAAGTATTTCTCACATACACTCTTCAAAGCAAATACCTGATCCACACATCATCTACCACTTCTGAATCCACACTGCTCTTCCCCAATCTGATGCTCTGTACATGCCTTCACCCTCTCAATCAATACCCTCCCGTATAATTTCCCAGGAATACTCAACAAACTTATACCTCTGTAATTTGAGCACTCACCTTTGTCCCCTTTGTGTTTGTACAGTGGCACTATGCAAGCATTCCGCCATTCTCAGGCACCTCACCATGAATCACACATACATTAGATAACCTATACATCTCAACGTATACATATATATACATACACAGATATATACATATATACACATGTACATAATTCATACTGTCTGCCCTTATTCATTCCCATTACCACCCCACCAAACATGAAATGAAATTCCCCTCCTCCTGCATATGCGCAAGGTAGTGCTAGGAAAAGAGAACAAAGGCCACATTCGTTCACACTCAGTCTCTAGCTATCATGTATAATGCACTGAAAATTCTGGGGGCCTTGAAGAATGTGTGGAAGTCGAGAACATTATCTCGGAAAGCAAAAATGGGTATGTTTGAAGGATTAGTGGTTCCAACAATGTTGTATGGTTGCGAGGCGTGGGCTATGGATAGAGTTGTGCGCAGGAGGATGGATGTGCTGGAAATGAGATGTTTGAGGACAATGTGTGGTGTGAGGTGGTTTGATCGAGTGAGTAACGTAAGGGTAAGAGAGATGTGTGGAAATAAAAAGAGCGTGGTTGAGAGAGCAGAAGAGGGTGTTTTGAAGTGGTTTGGGCACATGGAGAGAATGAGTGAGGAAAGATTGACCAAGAGGATATATGTGTCGGAGGTGGAGGGAACGAGAAGAGGGAGACCAAATTGGAGGTGGAAAGATGGAGTGAAAAAGATTTTGTGTGATCGGGGCCTGAACATGCAGGAGGGTGAAAAGAGGGCAAGGAATAGAGTGAATTGGAGCGATATGGTATACTGGGGTTGACGTGCTGTCAGTGGATTGAATCAAGGCATGTGAAGCGTCTGGGGTAAACCATGGAAAGCTGTGTAGGTATGTATATTTGCGTGTGTGGACGTATGTTTATACATGTGTATGGGGGTGGGTTGGGCCATTTCTTTCGTCTGTTTCCTTGCGCTACCTCGCAAACGCGGGAGACCGACAAAGCAAAAAAAAAAAATATATATATATATATATATATATATATATATATATATATATATATATATATAAGTATATTATATTTTATATTTTTATTATACTTTGTATATATATATATATATATACACAGAGCTATAAGTTTGTTGAGTATTCCTGGTAGATTTTATGGGAGGGTATTGATTGAGAGGGTGAAGGCATGTACAGAGCATCAGATTGGGGAAGAGCAGTGTGGTTTCAGAAGTGGTAGAGGATGTGTGGATCAGGTGTTTGCTTTGAAGAATGTATGTGAGAAATACTTAGAAAAGCAAATGGATTTGTATGTAGCATTTATGGATCTGGAGAAGGCATATGATACAGTTGATAGAGATGCTCTGTGGAAGGTATTAATGATATATGGTGTGAGAGGCAAGTTGTTAGAAGCAGTGAAAAGTTTTTATCAAGGATGTAAGGCTTGTGTACGTGTGGGAAGAGAGGAAAGTGATTGGATCTCTGTGAATGTAGGTTTGCGGCAGGGGTGTGTGATGTCTCCATGTTTGTTTGATTTGTTTATGGATGGGGTTGTTAGGGAGGTAAATGCAAGAGTTTTGGAAAGAGGGGCAAGTATGCAGTCTGTTGTGGATGAGAGAGCTTGGGAAGTGAGTCAGTTGTTGTTCGCTGATGATACAACGCTGGTGGCTGATTCATGTGAGAAACTGCAGAAGCTGGTGACTAAGTTTGGTAAAGTGTGTGAAAGAAGAAAGTTGAAAGTATATATGAATAAGAGTAAGGTTATTAGGTACAGTAAGGTTGAGTCAAGTCAATTGGGAGGTAAGTTTGAATGGAGAAAAACTGGAGGAAGTGAGGTGTTTTAGATATCTGGGAGTGGATTTGGCAGCGAATGGAACTATGGAAGCGGAAGTGAATCATAGGGTGGGGGAGGGGGCGAAAATTCTGGGAGCCTTGAAGAATGTGTGGAAGTCGAGAACATTATCTCGGAAAGCAAAAGTGGGTATGTTTGAAGGAATAGTGGTTCCAACAATGTTGTATGGTTGCGAGGTGTGGGCTATAGATAGAGTTGTGCGCAGGAGGGTGGATGTGCTGGAAATGAGATGTTTGAGGACAATATGTGGTGTGAGGTGGTTTGATCGAGTAAGTAACAATAGGGTAAGGGAGATGTGTGGTAATAAAAAGAGTGTGGTTGAGAGAGCAGAAGAGGGTGTTTAGAAATGGTTTGGTCACATGGAAAGAATGAGTGAGGAAAGATTGACCAAGACAATATATTTGTCAGAGGTGGACGGAAAGAGGAGAAGTGGGAGACCAAAATGGAGGTGGAAAGATGGAGTGAAAAAGACTTTGAGTGATCAGGGCCTGAACATGCAGGAGAGTGAAAGGCGTGCAAGGAATAGAGTGAATTTGAACGATGTGGTATACCGGGGTCGACGTGCTGTCAATGGATTGAACCAGGGCACGTGAAGTGTCTGGCGTAAACCATGGAAAGTTGTGTGGGGCCTGGATGTGGAAAGGGAGCTGTGGTTTCGGTGCATTATTACATGACAGCTAGAGTCTGAGTGTGAACGAATGAGGCCTTTGTTGTCGTTTCCTAGCACTACCTCGCGCACATGAGGGGGAGGGGGTTGTTATTCCATGTGTGGTGGGGTGGCGATGGGAATGAATAAAGGCAGACAGTATGAATTATGTACATGTGTATATATGTATATGTCTGTGTGTGTATATGTATGTATACATTGAGATGTATAGGTATGTATATTTGCGTGTGTGGATGTGTATGTATATACATGTGTATGTGGGTGGGTTGGGCTATTCTTTCATCTGTTTCCTTGCGCTGCCTCACTAACGCGGGAGACAGCAACAAAGCAAAATAAATCAATAAAATAGAAAGGGTAGTGAGTGGTGGGATGAAAATGTAAGATTATTAGTGAAAGAGAAGAGAGAGGCATTTGGACGATTTTTGCAGGGAAAAAATGCAAATGAGTGTGAGATGTATAAAAGAAAGAGGCAGGAGGTCAAGAGAAAGGTGCAAGAGGTGAAAAAGAGGGCAAATGAGTGTTGGGGAGAGAGAGTATCATTAAATTTTAGGGAGAATAAAAAGATGTTCTGGAAGGAGGTAAATAAAGTGCGTAAGACAAGGGAGCAAATGGGAACTTCAGTTAAGGGGGCTAATGGGGAGGTGATAACAAGTAGTATTGATGTGAGAAGGAGATGGAGTGAGTATTTTGAGGTTTGTTGAATGTGTTTGATGATAGAGTGGCAGATATAGGGTGTTTTGGTCGAGGTGGTGTGCAAAGTGAGAGGGTTAGGGAAAATGATTTGGTAAACAGAGAAGAGGTAGTAAAAGCTTTGCGGAAGATGAAAGCCGGCAAGGCAGTGGGTTTGGATGGTATTGCAGTGGAATTTATTAAAAAAGGGGGTGACTGTATTGTTGACTGGTTGGTAAGGTTATTTAATGTATGTATGACTCATGGTGAGGTGCCTGAGGATTGGCGGAATGCTTGCATAGTGCCATTGTTCAAAGGCAAAGGGGATAAGAGTGAGTGCTCAAATTACAGAGGTATAATTTTGTTGAGTATTCCTGGTAAATTATATGGGAGGGTATTGATTGAGAGGGTGAAGGCATGTACAGAGCATCAGATTAGGGAAGAGCAGTGTGGTTTCAAAAGTGGTAGAGGATGTGTGGATCAGGTGTTTGCTTTGAAGAATGTATGTGAGAAATACATAGAAAATCAAATGGATTTGTATGTAGCGTTTATGGATCTGGAGAAGGCATATGATATAGTTGATAAAGATGCTCTGTGGAAGGTACTAAGTATGGTATGGTATGGTATGGTGTGGGAGGCAAGTTGTTAGAAGCAGTGAAAAGTTTTTATCGAGGATGTAAGGCATGTGTACGCGTAGGAAGAGAGGAAAGTGATTGGTTCTCAGTGAATGTAGGTTTGCAGCAGGTGTGTGTGATGTCTCCATGGTTGTTTAATTTGTTTATGGATGGGGTTGTTAGGGAGGTGAATGCAAGAGTTTTGGAAAGAGGGGCAAGTATGCAGTCTGTTGTGGATGAGAGAGCTTGGGAAGTGAGTCAGTTGTTGTTCGCTGATGATACAGCGCTGGTGGCTGATTCATGTGAAAATCTGCAGAAGCTGGTGACTGAGTTTGGTAAAGTGTGTGAAAGAAGAAAGTTAAGAGTAAATGTGAATAAGAGCAAGGTTATTAGGTACAGTAGGGTTGAGGGTCAAGTCAATTGGGAGGTAAGTTTGAATGGAGAAAAACTGGAGGAAGTAAAGTGTTTTAGATATGTGGGAGTGGATCTGGCAGCGGATGGAACCATGGAAGCGGAAGTGAATCATAGGGTGGGGGAGGGGATGAAAAACGTGGGAGCGTTGAAGAATGTGTGGAAGTCGAGAACATTATCTCGGAAAGCAATAATGGGTATGTTTGAAGGAATAGTGGTTCCAACAATGTTGTATGGTTGCGAGGGATGGGCTATGGATAGAGTTGTGCGCAGGAGGGTGGATGTGTTGGAAATGAGATGTTTGAGGACAATATGTGGTTTGAGGTGGTTTGATTGAGTAAGTAATGTAAGGGTAAGAGAGATGTGTGGAAAAAAAAAGAGCGTGGTTGAGAGAGCAGAAGAGGGTGTTTAGAAATGGTTTGGGCACATGGAGAGAATGAGTGAGGAAAGATTGACCAAGAGGATATATGTGTCGGAGGTGGAGGGAACGAGGAGAAGTGGGAGACTAAATTGGAGGTGCAAAGATGGAGTGAAAAAGATTTTGTGTGATCGGGGCCTGAACATGCAGGAGGGTGAAAGGAGGGCAAGGAATAGAATGAATTGGATCGATGTGGTATACCGGGGTTGATGTGCTGTCAGTGGATTGAATCAGGGCATGTGAAGCGTCTAGGGTAAACCATGGAAAGCTGTGTAGGTATGTATATTTGCGTGTGTGGACGTGTAAGTATATACATGTGTATGGGGGTGGGTTGGGCCATTTCTTTCGTCTGTTTCCTTGCGCTACCTCGCAAATGCGGGAGACCGACAAAGCAAAAAAAAAAAAAAAGAAATATATATATATATATATATATATATATATATATATATATATATATATATATATATATATATATATATATATACATTCTTTCTTTTCTTTCATACCATTCGCCATTTCCCGCGTTAGCGAGGTAGCGCTAAGAACAGAGGACTGGGCCTTTGAGGGAATATCCTCATCTGGCCCCCTTCTCTGTTCCTTCTTTGGAAAAAATAAAAAACAAGAGGGGAGGATTTCCAGCCCCCCGCTCCCTTCCCTTTTAGTCGCCTTCTACGACACACAGGGAATATGTGGGAAGTAATCTTTCTCCCCTATCCCCAGGGATATATATATATATATATATATATATATATATATATATATATATATATATATATATATATATATATATATTCATATATATGTGTTATATGTGTTACGTTATCTATTACACCACCTACTTTTCTGACCTCTCTACAGTCTTTATTGTCTGTTTCATTCTCTTTCCTCATTTGATGGCTCCCAGTTTTTCCTTCAGAGTTTATGCTTTGCATTTTTCCATTATATCTTAGGATATTACATCTTATGAATATCTTACTGATTTACACCTTGTTTTAGGTTTCTTATCCTGCCAAAGTACCTCTTGGTTAGATGCCTAAACCAAATGTTACATAAACTGATCTTGCCCCTTATTTTCGATTTCACCACCAATTCTCCTTCTTATATTACAGAAATAGCACCTGGCAACTTTATACCTCTTGTAATTATTTAATGAGCATTTCCTCCCTTTCCCTTTTTATCTGGTGTATGATTTTGAAGTCAAAAATAATCGTTGATTTATGTCTTGTCAATCTCCTGCTTGTTTGTGTGTGTAAGAGAGAGAATGAGTTATTATAGAGAATATGTTTGTTTTTATGTATGGATGAGTTGGAATGGTTTAGTGTTTGTTTATAAGCATTTGTAAAGTCTTGAATAATCTGTATATATATGTTGTAAACTATATGTGTATTATATGAAAGGACGTAAAGGATAGGGAAAGGGACAAAGAAGTAGACCATGTATTAATGACACTTTCTGTTTAAGGTTTGTTGAGATTCATGGGTTTTTGGAGACAAACTGATTATCCAGACTGTTTCATTCTTGTTTAGGTGGACCGCAGTGCTCCTCGCCGTCATTCCCAACAAACAGGGGTGCGGACTTCGCAAACAGTAATTCTATGCATATTTTTTGGGTCTTCTGGTGTACAAGTTAATGGGGATATCTGCCTTGCTGCTGCTGCTATAGGAATTCCTTTGGTTTTTTATCAATCTTGTCCTTTTCTGTTACATAATACATATAGGTAACTAGTTACGAAGGAGGACTTGAGGACACATGGGAGTGGTTGCTTGAAAATACATTGCATTTACATACTGGAATGAAAATTTTACATTTGAATCAAAGACTGCAGAGTTCTTTAGGATGCTGCCTGATAATATTGCCTTACAGATATTTTAGTAAAGTAAAGGAATGTTCAGGCTCAAAATCTATTTCACTACCTCCTCTACCTCCAATTTGGTCTCCCGCTTCTCCTTGTTCCCTCCACCTCTGACACGTATATCCTCTTTGTCAACCTTTCCTCACTCATTCTCTTCATTTGTCCAAACAATTTCAACACACCCTCTTCTGCTCTCTCAACCACACTCTTTTTATTACTACACATCTCTCTTGCCCTTTCATTACTTACTCGATCAAACCACCTCACACCATATATTGTCCTCAAACATTTGTTTTTCAAAACATCCACCCTTCTTTGTACAAATGCAATCATTTTCGCTCTCCAAGATAACGTTCTCTCTTTCCACACATTCTTCATTGCTCCCAGAACCTTTGCCCCCTCCCTCACCCTATGACTTCACTTCCTCCAATTTTTCTCCATTCAAACTCGCATCCCAACGAACTTGTCCCACAATCTTGCTGAACCTAATTTATTTTGCTTTGTCGCTGTCTCCCGCATTTGCGAGGTAGCGCAAGGAAACAGAAGAAAGAAATGGCCCAACCCACCCCCATACACATGTATATACACACACGTCCACACACGCAAATATACATACCTATACATCACAATGTACACATATATATACACCCACAGACACATACATATATGCCCATGCACACAATTCACACTGTCTGCCTTTATTCATTCCCATCACCACCTCGCCACACATGGAATACCATCCCCCTCCGCCCTCATGTGTGCGAGGTAGCGCTAGGAAAAGATAACAAAGGCCCCATTCGTTCACACTCAGTCTCTAGCTGTCATGCAACAATGCCCGAAACCACAGCTCCCTTTCCACATCCAGGCCCCACACAACTTTCCCTGGTTTACCCCAGACGCTTCACATGCCCTGATTCAATCCACTGAAAGCACGTCAACCCCGGTATACCACATCGATCCAATTCACTCTATTCCTTGCCCGCCTTTCACCCTCCTGCATGTTCAGGCCCCGATCACTCAAAATCTTTTTCACTCCATCTTTCCACCTCCAATCTGGTCTCCCACTTCTCCTCGTTCCCTCCACCTCCGACATATATATCCTCTTGGTCAATCTTTCCTCACTCATTCTCTCCATGTGCCCAAACCATTTCAAAACACCCCCTTCTGCTCTCTCAACCACGCTCTTTTTATTTCCACACATCTCTCTTACCCTTACATTACTTACTCGATCAAACCACCTCACACCACACATTGTCCTCAAACATCTCATTTCCAGCACATCCACCCTCCTGCGCACAACTCTATCCATAGCCCACGCCTTGCAACCATACAGCATTGTTGGAACCACTATTCCCTCAAACATAGCCATTTTTGCTTTCCGAGATAATGTTCTCGACTTCCACACATTCTTCAAGGCTCCCAGGATTTTCGCCCCCTCCCCCACCCTATGATTCACTTCCGCTTCCATGGCTCCATCCGCTGCCAGATCCACTCCCAGGTATCTAAAACAATTTACTTCCTCCAGTTTTTCTCCATTCAAACTTACCTCCCAATTGACTTGACCCTCAACCCTACTGTACCTAATAACCTTGCTCTTATTCACATTTACTCTTAACTTTCTTCTTTCACACACTTTACCAAACTCAGTCACCAGCTTCTGCAGTTTCTCGCATGAATCAGCCACCAGCGCTGTATCATCAGTGAACACAACTGACTCACTTCCCAAGCTCTCTCATCCACAACAGACTTCATACTTGCCCCTCTTTCCAAAACTCTTGCATTCACCTCCCTAATAACCCCATCCATAAACAAGTTAAACAACCATGGAGACATCACACACCCCTGCCACAAACCTACATTCACTGAGAACCAATCACTTTCCTCTCTTCCTACACGTACACATGCCTTACATCCTCGATAAAAACTTTTCACTGCTTCTAACAACTTCCCTCCCACACCATATATTCTTAATACCTTCCACAGAGCATCTCTATCAACTCTATCATATGCCTTCTCCACATCCATAAATGCTACATACAAATCTATTTGCTTTTCTAAGTATTTCTCGCATAAATTCTTCCAAGCAAACACCTGATCCACACATCCTCTACCTCTTCTGAAACCACACTGCTCTTCCCCAATCTGATGCTCTGTACATGCCTTCACCCTCTCAATCAATACCCTCCCATATAATTTCCCAGGAATACTCAACAAACTTATACCTCTGTAATTTGAGCACTCACTCTAATCCCCTTTGCCTTTGTACAATGGCACTGTGCACGCATTCCACCAATCCTCAGGCACCTCACCATGAATCATACATACATTAAATAACCTTACCAACCAGTCAACAATACAGTCATCCCCTTTTTTAATAGATTCCACTGCAGTACCATCCAAACCTGCTGCCTTGCCGCCTTTCATCTTCCGCAAAGCTTTTGCTACCTCTTCTCTGTTTGCCAAATCATTCTCCCTAACCCTCTCACTTTGCACACCACCTCGACCAAAACACCCTATATCTGCCACTCTTATCATCGAACACATTCAACAAACCTTCAAAATACTCACTCCATCTCCTTCTCACATCACCACTACTTATCACCTCCCCATTAGCCCCCTTCACTGAAGTTCCCATTTGTTCCCTTGTCTTACGCACTTTATTTACCTCCTTCCAAAACATCTTTTTATTCTCCCTAAAATTTCATAATACTGTCTCACCCCAACTCTCATTTGCCCTCTTTTTCACCTCTTGCACCTTTCTCTTGACCTCCTGCCTCTTTCTTTTATACATCTCCCGCTCATTTGCATTATTTCCCAGCAAAAATCGTCCAGATGCCTCTCTCTTTCACTAATAATCTTACTTCTTCATCCCACCACTCACTACCCTTTCTAATCTGTTCATCCCACCACTCACTACCCTTTCTAATCTGCCCACCTCCCACACTTCTCATGCCACATGCATCTTTTGTGCAAGCCATCACTGCTTCCCTAAATACGTCCCATTCCTCCCCCACTCCCCTTACCTCCTTTGTTCTCACCTTTTTCCATTCTGTACTAAGTCTCTCCTGGTACTTCCTCACACAAGTCTCCTTCCCAAGCTCACTTACTCTCACCACTCTTTTCACCCCAACATTCTCCCTTCTTTACTGAAAACCTCTACAAACCTTCACCTCCTCCGCAAGATAATGATCAGACATCCCTCCAGTTGCACCTATCAGCACATTAACATCCAAAAGTTTTTCTTTCTTGCACCTGTCAATTAACCCGTAATCCAATAACGCTCTCTGGCCATCTCTCCTACTTACGTATACTTATGTATATCTCTCTTTTTAAACCAGGTATTCCCAGTCACCAGTCCTATTTCAGCACATAAATCTACAAGCTCTTCACCATTTCCATTTACAACACTGAACACCCTGTGTACACCAATTATTCCCTCAACTGCCACATTACTCACCTTTGCATTCAAATCGCCCATCACTATAACCCGGTCTCGAGCATCAAAACTACTAACACGCTCACTCAGCTGCTTCCAGAACACTTGCCTCTCATGATCTTTCTTCTCATGCCCAGGTGCATATGCACCAATAATCACCCATCTCTCTCCATCCACTTTCAGTTTTACCCATATCAATCTAGAGTTTACTTTCTTACATTCTATCACATACTCCCACCACTCCTGTTTCAGGAGTAGTGCTACTCCTTCCCTTGCTCTTGTCCTCTCACTAACCCCTGATTTTACTCCCAAGACATTTCCAAACCACTCTTCCCCTTTACCGTTGAGCTTCGTTTCACTCAGAGCCAAAATATCCAGGTTCCTTTCCTCAAACATACTACTTAGCTCTCTTTTTTTCTCATCTTTGTTACATCCACACACATTTAGACACCCCAATCTGAGTCTTCGAGGAGGATGAGCACTCCCCTCGTGACTCCTTCTTTTGTTTCCCCTTTTAGAAAGTTAAAATAGATATATATATATATATATATATATATATATATATATATATATATATTTTTTTTTTTTTTTTTTTTTTTTTTTTATATACTTTGTCGCTGTCTCCCGCGTTTGCGAGGTAGCGCAAGGAAACAGACGAAAGAAATGGCCCAACCCCCCCCCCCATACACATGTACATACACACGTCCACACACGCAAATATACATACCTACACAGCTTTCCATGGTTTACCCCAGACGCTTCACATGCCCTGCTTCAATCCACTGACAGCACGTCAACCCCTGTATACCACATGACTCCAATTCACTCTATTTCTTGCCCTCCTTTCACCCTCCTGCATGTTCAGGCCCCGATCACACAAAATCTTTTTCACTCCATCTTTCCACCTCCAATTTGGTCTCCCTCTTCTCCTCGTTCCCTCCACCTCCGACACATATATCCTCTTGGTCAATCTCTCCTCACTCATTCTCTCCATGTGCCCAAACCATTTCAAAACACCCTCTTCTGCTCTCTCAACCACGCTCTTTTTATTTCCACACATCTCTCTTACCCTTACGTTACTTACTCGATCAAACCACCTCACACCACACATTGTCCTCAAACATCTCATTTCCAGCACATCCATCCTCCTGCGCACATCTCTATCCATAGCCCACGCCTCGCAACCATACAACATTGTTGGAACCACTATTCCCTCAAACATACCCATTTTTGCTTTCCGAGATAATGTTCTCGACTTCCACACATTCTTCAAGGCTCCCAAAATTTTCGCCCCCTCCCCCACCCTATGATCCACTTCCGCTTCCATGGTTCCATCCGCTGACAGATCCACTCCCAGATATCTAAAACACTTCACTTCCTCCAGTTTTTCTCCATTCAAACTCACCTCCCAATTGACTTGACCCTCACCCCTACTGTACCTAATAACCTTGCTCTTATTCACATTTACTCTCAACTTTCTTCTTCCACACACTTTACCAAACTCAGTCACCAGCTTCTGCAGTTTCTCACATGAATCAGCCACCAGCGCTGTATCATCAGCGAACAACAACTGACTCACTTCCCAAGCTCTCTCATCCCCAACAGACTTCATACTTGCCCCTCTTTCCAGGACTCTTGCATTTACCTCCCTTACAACCCCATCCATAAACAAATATATATATATATATATATATATATATATATATATATATATATATATATATATATATATATACTCGCATATACATGCTGCATGTAGATTTTACTGGACTCTGCCTGCTCCAGGCTACACTACGAGTGAAAAGTCATCTCTGGCAAGGCTTTGCCATTAGGGGTACAGTCTCGTCTAAGAACTTTACTCCCAGTTGAATGTACATTTCCCTGCTACTGGGAGTAGTGCAGCCTTAGGCTACATGAGCCTTTAGAGTTCCTGGGTAACATGGAATCTTTCATGGTAATTGGTCTTGAGATAATTGTGAAAAAGATTGATAAATATACAGTATGTAGCATATTTGAGATTGCTGTTATTAGAACCTTCACTTGCCAGTATCATCCTGGTTACCATGAAGAAATATACAGAAACATTAGAATTCCCTATGACAGCTAATGAACTTTGCCCCAGTTCAAGGAAGGAGTTTGTATTCTCTTTTAGATTATAGTTGTTTGTCATGTACACTGTTTCCCCTTATCCAAAACCAGGTAGTATGTGCATGATTTTTCATAAATGTCTGAATTACCTGTTTCTCTTCAGATGCTAACACTCTGATGATGATTGATTAGAAACCATTAAAACCACATGTCTGCCCACTGAGGAGTTGGATGAGGATTTTGGTCATATTATCCTTCATCATGTGAGATGGTGACAGGGGTTATGTATGGGATTTAGCAGATCTTTGATAAATATATTGAAGAAACATTGTTATTGTTTCTTCACCAATCTTAAGTTTTAGAACGAATATGTGAGACAGAAATGGAAAGTTAGCTTTTGATGTGTTATACATGAACAAACACATGAAACAAAGACCTTGAACTTCAGCCTTAAAGTAGTTTAATCACTTCATGTAACCGACTAACTACAGCAATGCACAGCTTAACTAACTTGTTTCATACTAACCTTTCTTTCTGTGGTTATAACCTTTAAATATGTAAGATACTGGGTTTTGCAGTTTCTTAATAGATTCAGTATACAAAAGATTGTGCGAGAAAATATACTATAATTACATGTTCCTTTGAATGAGAAATGAAGATTAGATTTATGCACTAAACAGTGAATTGTCATTATATGATGGTAATATTGATAAGTATTTATCATTTTCCTCAAAAACAAGTTGAAAAGTGATACAAGAATGCTCACTTAAATTTTCTAAGAATGTGGAAGTCGAGAATATTATCTCGGAAAGCAAAAATGGGTATGTTTGAAGGAATAGTGGTTCCAACAATGTTGTATGGTTGCGAGGCATGGGCTATGGATAGAGTTGTGCGCAGGAGGATGGATGTGCTGGAAATGAGATGTTTGAGGACAATGTGTGGTGTGAGGTGGTTTGATCGAGTGAGTAACGTAAGGGTAAGAGAGATGTGTGGAAATAAAAAGAGTGTGGTTGAGAGAGCAGAAGAGGGTGTTTTGAAGTGGTTTGGGCACATGGAGAGGATGAGTGAGGAAAGATTGACCAAGAGGATATATGTGTCGGAGGTGGAGGGAACAAGGAAGAGAGGGAGACCAAATTGGAGGTGGAAAGATGGAGTGAAAAAGATTTTGTGTGATCGGGGCCTGAACATGCAGGAGGGTGGAAGGAGGGCAAGGAATAGAGTGAATTGGAGCGATGTGGTATACCGGGGTTGACGTGCTGTCAGTGGATTGAATCAGGGCATGTGAAGCGTCTGGGGTAAACCATGGAAAGCTGTGTAGGTATGTATATTTGCGTGTGTGGACGTATGTATATACATGTGTATGGGGGGGGTTGGGCCATTTCTTTCGTCTGTTTCCTTGCGCTACCTCGCAAACGCGGGAGACAGCGACAAAGTATAATAAGTAAAAATAAAATATATATATAGAGTGGCAGATATAGGGTGTTTTGGTCGAGGTGGTGTGCAAAGTGAGAGGGTTAGGGAAAATGATTTGGTAAACAGAGAAGAGGTAGTAAAAGCTTTGTGGAAGATGAAAGCCGGCAAGGCAGCAGGTTTGGTTGGTATTGCAGTGGAATTTATTAAAAAAGGGGGTGACTGTATTGTTGACTGGTTGGTAAGGTTATTTAATGTATGTATGACTCACGGTGAGGTGCCTGAGGATTGGCGGAATGCGTGCATAGTGCCAATGTACAAAGGCAAATGGGATAAGAGTGAGTGCTCAAATTACAGAGGTATAAGTTTGTTGAGTATTCCTGGTAAATTATATGGGAGGGTATTGATTGAGAGGGTGAAGGCATGTACAGAGCATCAGATTGGGGAAGAGCAGTGTGGTTTCAGAAGTGGTAGAGGATGTGTGGATCAGGTGTTTGCTTTGAAGAATGTATGTGAGAAATACTTAGAAAAGCAAATGGATTTGTATGTAGCATTTATGGATCTGGAGAAGGCATATGATAGAGTTGATAGAGATGCTCTGTGGAAGGTATTAAGAATATATGGTGTGGGAGGGCAAGTTGTTAGAAGCAGTGAAAAGTTTTTATCAAGGATGTAAGGCATGTGTACGTGTAGGAAGAGAGGAAAGTGATTGGTTCTCAGTGAATGTAGGTTTGCGGCAGGGGTGTGTGATGTCTCCATGGTTGTTTAATTTGTTTATGGATAGGGGTTGTTAGGGAGGTGAATGCAAGAGTTTTGGAAAGAGGGGCAAGTATGAAGTCTGTTGGGGATGAGAGAGCTTGGGAAGTGAGTCAGTTGTTGTTCGCTGATGATACAGTGCTGGTGGCTGATTCATGTGAGAAACTGCAGAAGCTGGTGACTGAGTTTGGTAAAGTGTGTGAAAGAAGAAAGTTAAGAGTAAATGTGAATAAGAGCAAGGTTATTAGGTACAGTAGGGTTGAGGGTCAAGTCAATTGGGAGGTGAGTTTGAATGGAGAAAAACTGGAGGAAGTAAAGTGTTTTAGATATCTGGGAGTGGATCTGGCAGCGGATGGAACCATGGAAGTGGAAGTGGATCATAGGATTGGGGAGGGGGCGAAAATTCTGGGAGCCTTGAAGAATGTGTGGAAGTCGAGAACATTATCTCGGAAAGCAAAAATGGGTATGTTTGAAGGAATAGTGGTTCCAACAATGTTGTATGGTTGCGAGGCGTGGGCTATGGATAGAGTGGTGCGCAGGAGGATGGATGTGCTGGGAATGAGATGTTTGAGGACAATGTGTGGTGTGAGGTGGTTTGATCGAGTAAGTAACGTAAGGGTAAGAGAGATGTGTGGAAAAAAAAAGAGCGTGGTTGAGAGAGCAGAAGAGGGTGTTTTGAAATGGTTTGGGCACATGGAGAGAATGAGTGAGGAAAGATTGACCAAGAGGATATGTGTCGGAGGTGGAGGGAACGAGGAGAAGAGGGAGACCAAATTGGAGGTGGAAAGATGGAGTGAGAGAGATTTTGTGTGATCGGGGCCTGAACATGCAGGAGGGTGAAAGGAGGGCAAGGAATAGAGTGAATTGGAGCGATGTGGTATACCGGGGTTGACGTGCTGTCAGTGGATTGAATTAGGGCATGTGAAGCGTCTGGGGTAAACCATGGAAAGCTGTGTAGGTATGTATATTTGCGTGTGTGGACGTATGTATATACATGTGTGTGGGGGTGGGTTGGGCCGTTTTCTTTCGTCTGTTTCCTTGCGCTACCTCGCAAACGCGGGAGACAGCGACAAAGCAAAAAAAAAAAAAAAAAATCCTCCCCTCTCTTTTTTTTTTTTTTTTTTTTTTTTTTTTTTTTTTTTTTCCAAAAGAGGGAACAGAGAAGGGGCCCAGGTGAGGATATTCCCTCAAGGGCCTAGTCCTCTGTTCTCAACGCTACCTCGCTAATGCGGGAAATGGCGAATAGTATGAAAGAAAAAGAATATATATATATATATATATATATATATATATATATATATATATATATATATATATATATATATCATTTGTTAAACATACTTACCGCAAAACAGTGCTGGTTGCCCTTAGCAAGGATACTTATATGTAACATTATTTATGACCTCATCACTTGGAAATATTTTCTCATAGTTATATGACTACAGTTTGTGTTAGGTTAATTCTAGGTTAACTATTAGGTTATGTACATAGTTGCTCTTACTCTCATGCTTTGCCTTAAGTAACCAAACCAATATTTTGAATAGATATAGATAAAAACTTTTGTGACTTAATGGTTTGCAGGCATATGTTACTTCTCAACTTTGATGATAAATATGGTGTTAATGTCATTATTCATGTTTTAATTAAGGTGATCAGATCACTGTATAATAAATAAGTGATCATCACAATTCAAGAAACTGCAATTCCTTAAAATTTATGTTTAGTTCTCTTATTTGGGTCAGAACTCCTTTCAACAGTTGCATAACCTATGTTTTAAGTGCTATATGACATATGATGCCCAAAATATGTCATTTTTGTATTTGAAATATCTCTCTTTTTGTTATTATTATCATTGTTTGTTGTTATTATTATTATTATTATTATTATTTGTTTATTTGTTGAAAAAATGCATGCGCACAAACATTCAAAAATATTTCAGTTAAACATAAAACCCATAAATCCCTTGTATGGGGTTCCTGTTGCCCCAAGGCTGCACTACAATTAGTAACGGGGAAAGATGGACTCCTTTGGAGCTCAGTTACCCCACACTCTCTCCACATAAACACACACACACAAACACACACACACACATCATCACAACACATTATGACTTGTGGTCCCATTTGTTGGACCTGACTGTCTTCCTGAGTGCAGTGGGAGTCACATAGTGAGAGAAGAAACTCCTTGGGCAGAAAGTAAGTATATGTTTACATATATTTTATTCGTTCAAAATTATTCTAGGATCTCTTCCCAGGAAAGGTCCTTGTATTACCCAGGAGCTCCTGCAGCTTCAAGGCAGTCCTACTTCCAGTAGCATGGAAATGGTGGACTCCTTTGGAGTAGAAAGTTTTCGACGAGACTGTACTCCTAGTAATGCACCGAAGGTGACTTTTCACTATCATAGTATCCTAATGCTGGTGGAGTCCTGTAAAACCTTTGTATGTGTACATACACAGACATCTTCAACCTCAGTTGGCTTCAAAACAAAATACCTAACATGAAGAAACTTACTGACGTAACACCAAACTTAAAGCCCTCCAAAGCACCCAGCTGTTCATCCTCCAGCTGTCCTTTATCACTTGTGTCAATATTATCCAGACTCTGTGAAAAATTGACCCTCAAGAGAATGGAGGAAGATATGCCACACTCGCAACACAAGATGGCTTCAGACCTAACCACTTTACCACCACTCAGTACACTGACTTTGGATGGCTTCAGTCAGCAACAACCTCCATCTGTCACAATTGTAGTGGCAGTAGAAACCATCAAAGCATTTAACACATTTCCCAGTATATCCCCACACAAAATGGGGAAAGGGGATTAAGAGTACTTCCCACGTATTCCCTGCGTGTCGTAGAAGGCGACTAAAAGGGGAGGGAGCGGGGGGCTGGAAATCCTCCCCTCTCGTTTTTTTTTAATTTTCCAAAAGAAGGAACAGAGTGGGGCCAGGTGAGGATATTCCAAAAAAGGCCCAGTCCTCTGTTCTTAACGCTACCTCGCTAACGCGGGAAATGGCGAATAGTTTAAAAAAAAAAAAAAAAATCCCCACACAAAATGTACTTGACACCACCCTTCACAACAGTCAAAATATGAATGGCCAATTTCATTGTCATCTGCCATCCCAGGGTTGCTCTCACTGGTTTTACTACTAAAACCCTTACAGTTTTGAAATAGTTTTGCCCAAAGAGCAGCTCTTTCTCCAGTCCTTATCATTCTCTTTCTTTCTAGTAGTTGGTAGGCAGCCACTGACCAGGGAGGTATATTACCAGTACTACTTACCTAGGTATCAGGAGGGATAGTGACAGCTGCTCATTGAGCCAGCACTTCAGCTGTTGATGTGTTGCACCCCTCTGACCCCGGTAGCTGTCTTTTCTTTCTGGTTCACCTACACATGGACTGGTGGCATTATGTCAACAAATATTGTACCTCTCCTTGTTCCACATAACACTTGAAAACGTTTAACTTGCACAACTCATGCTTCATAACTTGATTTTTCCTGTGGTGAGCACTATGCATTAGCCCTGCCTTCTGGCAAAATGTTTGGAGAAACAGGGAGAAGTAGTATGTAGGAAAATTAGACAGGAACATTAAGTGGAAGTAGTAGGTAGGAACATTGGGTGGAAGCAGTTGGTAAAAGTAATATGATGAAATGTTAGGTAGAAGTAGATGATAGGACCTTTACAAACACTGCACTTGAGTTGCCCCCTGCCAGAGACCTGTTAAAGGTGAGGCATTAAAGGTTAAAAAGTGGCAGTGGAGTTTACTGGTTTTGGAGACTCTTTTGCCATGGCCACCCTGAGGAGATTTCTGAAGGGAACAGGCATCAGAGGTATGGATAGATATATGACCTCCCATTACCTTCAGCAAACCATATGAAGGTCTTATCATATGCAGATGTCTTCACAATCACATCAGTTGCAGCATTACATTACATAATATGGAAAATGACTCACTCTTGAGGTTTTAGTGTTGTGAACATGTGTGTGCTTCTATGTGCAGAGAATGCAGAACAATTGAGTAGTAAGTGCTTGGTGTCTTCTGTATTGTACTTGCATCATGGGCAATGAAGGGTCTTAGGATGTGCTCAAATGATGATTGTAGAGTTGTAGTGTTGGATGATGTCCAGAATGCTGATGTGAGATTGTGACTCGTGTATGTTTGAGGGCGTGTTTCTGATGGGCATATGTGTGGTGGGTTGGAGGTTAAGACTGAGTTGAGAGGTGTGGGTTATTATTGGGTTATTTCAAGATATGTATTTTGTCACTGTTATATTTGTTGGAGTAGGAAGATCTGTGAGTAGAAGTTAATGAAGTATTAGGCAGGTGGTAAGCTTGTTATCTCTGTTTGGAGGTTGGTTGCTAGTTATAGAGTGGTTTGGGTGGAAGGCGTCTGATGCTGCTGTATCAAATTGAGTGCCAGTCATGTTGAGGTGGGACTGTATAAGGATAATCTGTGTTTCATCGTGAAGGTTTGAGTGTTTGCGGTTGTTTGGCAGCCAGTGATTATGAGAGCACTATTTTGTGTGCATTTTCTTTATGAGGGTGGTCGACCAGGCAGGCGAGGCATTCTTTGAAGTGGAACAGATGAATTGTTTGTATGAGATGTTGAGAGATTCTTTTTCATTTCTAAAACTAAAGTGTTGAGTTTTTTTGGTTGCTTATGTGTTGCTATTGGTGTAGGGAGTGAATGTTGTGTGTGTTGTATGTGATGCCATAAATGGTTGGTGTTTTGCTCAGTTAGAGACTGGAGGGTTTGAGTTTGATTTGTGTCTGTTTGGGGTTAAAAGAGTGATTGAAGTCTTTTATGGAGATGCAAACTTTATATTCTAGGTGAGCCATCATTCCAGCTGTGTAATGTAGTGCTGTATGTTTGATATTATTGTGGTGCCAGGGTGTTATGGTTGTTAGGTCGACTGCTAATGAGATGACTTTCATGTTGAGGTTTGCCTTAGGAAATGGGAGATCATATAGGAAGAGACTGAAGAAACTTGAAGAAAGAACTGCTCCTAAGGGACCTCATTTGTAGCGTTTGTGTTTTAGAAGTGAAGCCGTTGTGAGTGTACAGTGGCATGGCGGCTGGCTATGAAATTGGCCACGTACTAAAAGGCATGCACAGAGCATCAGATAGGGGAAGAGCATTGTGCTTTCAGAAGTGGTAGAGGATGTATGGATCAGGTGTTTGCTTTGAAGAATGTATATGAGAAATACTTAGAAAAACAGATGGATTTGTATGTAGCATTTATGGATCTGGAGAGGGCATATGATAGAGTTGATAAGAGATGCTTTGTGGAAGGTTTTAAGAGTATATGGTGTGGGAGGTAAGTTGCTAGAAAGCAATGAAAAGTTTTTACCAAAGGATGTAAGGCATGTGTATGTATGAGTAGGAAGGAAGGAAAGTGATTGGTTCCCAGGGAATGTCGGATTGTGGCAGGGGTGCGTGATGTCTCCATGGTCGTTTAATTTGTTTATGGATGGTGGTGTTAGAGAGGTGAATGCAAGAGTTTTGGAGAGAGGGGCAAGTATGCAGTCTGTTGTGGATGAGAGGGCTTGGAAAGTGAGTCAGTTGTTGTTCGCTGGTGGTTGATTCGGGTGAGAAACTGTAGAGGTTGGTGAATGAGTTTGGTAAAGTGTGTGAAAGGAAAAAAGTTGAGTAAATGGGAATAAAATCAAGGTAATTAGGTTCAGTAGGATTAAGGGGTAAGTTAATTGGGAGGTAAGTTTGAATAGAGAAAGACTGGAGGAAGTGGAGTGTTTAGATATCTGAGAGTGGACTTCGCAGCGGATGGAACCATGGAAGCAGAAGGAGTCACAGTGTGAGGGAGGGGGCGAAGGTTCTGGGAGCATTGAAAAATGTGTGGAAGGCGAGAATGTTATCTCGGAGAGCAAAAAGGGTATGTTTGAAGGAATACCAGTTCCAACAATGTTGTAAGGTTACAAGGCATGGGCTATAGATAGGGTTGTGCTGAGGAGGGTGGATGTTTCGGAAATGAAAAGTTTGAGGACAACATGTGATGTGAGGTGGTTTGACCAAGTAAGTAATGAAAGGTTAAGAGAGATGTGTGGTATTAAAGAGAGTATTGTTGAGAGAGCAGAAGGTGTAATGAAATGGTTTGCTCACATGTAGAGAATGAGTGAGGAAAGATTAACAAAGAGGATATATATGTCTAAGGTAAAGGGAATGAGGAGAAATGGGAGACCAAATTGGAGGGGAAGGATGGAGTGAAAAATATTTTAAACGATTGGGGCCTGAACATACAGGAGGGTGAAAGGTGTGCAAGGAATAGAGTGAATTGGAACGATGTGGTATACTGGGGTTGACGTGCTGTCAATGGATTGAACCAGGGCATGTGAAGCGTCTGGGGTAATGCATGGAAAGTTTTGTGGGGCCTGGATGCGGAAAAGGAGCTGTGGTTTCGGTGCATTACACATGACAGCTAGAGACTGAGGGTGAATGAATGTGGCCTTTGTGTTCTACCTCATGCACGCGCATGGGGAGGGGGTTGCTGTTTCATGAGTGGCGGGGTGGCAACGGGAATGGATGAAGGCAGCAAGTATGAATATGTACATTTGTATATATGTATATGTCTGTGCATATACAGGTATGTATACGTTGGAATGTATTGGTATGTATATGTGCATATGTGGGCGTTTATGTATATACATGTGTATGTGGGTGGTATGGGCCATTTTTTCATCTGTTTCCGTGCTCTACATATGCATGTATATACATAAACGCCCACACATGCACACACATGTTGAGAACATTATCTCGGAAAGCACAAATGGGTATGTTTGAAGGAACAGTGGTTCCAACAATGTTGTATGGTTGCGAGACGTGGGCTATGGGTAGAGTTGTGCGCAGGAGGGTGGATGTGCTGGGAATGAGATATTTGAGGACAATATGTTGTGTGAGGTGGTTTGATCAAGTAAGTAATGTAAGGGTAAGAGAGATGTGTGGAAATAAAAAGAACGTGGTTGAGAGAGCAGAAGAGGGTGTTTTGAAATGGTTTGGGCACATGGAGAGAATGAGTGAGGAAAGATTGACCAAGAGGATATATATGTCGGAGGCGGAGGGAACGAGGAGAAGTGGGAGACACAATTGGAGGTGGAAAGATGGAGTGAAAAAGATTTTGAGTGATCTGGGCTTGAACATGCAGGAGGGTGAAGGGCGGGCAAGGAATAGAGTGAATTGGATTAATGTGGTATACCGGGGTCGATGTGCTGTCAATGGATTGAATCAGGGCATGTGAAGCGTCTGGGGGTAAACCATGGAAAGTTGTGTGGGGCCTGGATGTGGAAAGGGAGCTGTGGTTTCGGGCATTATTACATGACAGCTAGAGACTGAGTGTGAACGAATGGGGCCTTTGTTGTCTTTTCCTAGCGCTACCTCGCACACATGAGGGGGGAGGAAGATGTTATTCCATGTGTGGCGAGGTGGTGATGAGAATAACTAAAGGCAGACAGTGTGAATTATGTACATGTGTATATATGTATATGTCTGTGTGTGTATATATATGTGTACATTGAGATGTATGGGTATGTATATTTGCGTGTGTGGACGTGTATGTATATACATGTGTATGGGAGTGGGTTGGGCCATTTCTTTCGTCCGTTTCCTTCCGCTACCTCACAAACGCGGGAGATAGCGACAAAGCAAAATAGATAAATAAATAAAATTTATCCATGGGGATAGGGGAGAAAGAATAGTTCCCAGGTATTCCCTGCGTGTCGTAGAAGGCGACTAAAAGGGGAGGGAGCGGGGGGCTGGAAATCCTCCACTCTTGTTTTTTTTTTTTTTAATTTTCCAAAAGAAGGAACAGAGAAGGGGGCCAGGTGAGGATATTCCCTCAGAGGCCCAGTCCTCTGTTCTTAATGCTACCTTGCTAATGCGGGAAATGGCGAATAGTTTGAAAGAAAAGAATATATATATATATATATATATATATATATATATATATATATAATTTTTTTTTTTTTTTTTTTTTTATACTTTGTCGCTGTCTCCCGCGTTTGCGAGGTAGCGCAAGGAAACAGACGAAAGAAATGGCCCAACCCCCCCCCCATACACATGTATATACATACGTCCACACATGCAAATATACATACCTACACAGCTTTCCATGGTTTACCCCAGACGCTTCACATGCCTTGATTCAATCCACTGACAGCACGTCAACCCCGGTATACCACATCGCTCCAATTCACTCTATTCCTTGCCCTCCTTTCACCCTCCTGCATGTTCAGGCCCCGATCACACAAAATCTTTTTCACTCCATCTTTCCACCTCCAATTTGGTCTCCCTCTTCTCCTCGTTCCCTCCACCTCCGACACATATATCCTCTTGGTCAATCTTTCCTCACTCATTCTCTCCATGTGCCCAAACCACTTCAAAACACCCTCTTCTGCTCTCTCAACCACGCTCTTTTTATTTCCACACATCTCTCTTACCCTTACGTTACTCACTCGATCAAACCACCTCACACCACACATTGTCCTCAAACATCTCATTTCCAGCACATCCATCCTCCTGCGCACAACTCTATCCATAGCCCACGCCTCGCAACCATACAACATTGTTGGAACCACTATTCCTTCAAACATACCCATTTTTGCTTTCCGAGATAATGTTCTCGACTTCCACACATTCTTCAAGGCCCCCAGAATTTTCGCCCCCTCCCCCACCCTATGATCCACTTCCGCTTCCATGGTTCCATCCGCTGCCAGATCCACTCCCAGATATCTAAAACACTTCACTTCCTCCAGTTTTTCTCCATTCAAACTCACCTCCCAATTGACTTGACCCTCAACCCTACTGTACCTAATAACCTTGCTCTTATTCACATTTACTCTTAACTTTCTTCTTCCACACACTTTACCAAACTCAGTCACCAGCTTCTGCAGTTTCTCACGTGAATCAGCCACCAGCGCTGTATCATCAGCGAACAACAACTGACTCACTTCCCAAGCTCTCTCATCCCCAACAGACTTCATACTTGCCCCTCTTCCCAAAACTCTTGCATTTACCTCCCTAACAACCCCATCCATAAACAAATTAAACAACCATGGAGACATCACACACCCCTGCCGCAAACCTACATTCACTGAGAACCAATCACTTTCCTCTCTTCCTACACGTACACATGCCTTCCATCCTCGATAAAAACTTTTCACTGCTTCTAACAACTTTCCTCCCACACCATATATTCTTAATACCTTCCACAGAGCATCTCTATCAACTCTATCGTATGCCTTCTCCAGATCCATAAATGCTACATACAAATGTAATAATGCCTGAAACCACAGCTCCCTTTCCACTTCTAGGCCCCACAGAACTTTCCATGGTTTACCCCAGACGCTTCACATGCCCTGATTCCTGATTCAATCCATTGACAGCACGTCGACCCCGGTATACCACATCGATCCAATTCACTCTATTCCTTGCCCGCCTTTCACCCTCCTGCATGTTGAGGCCCCGATCACTAAAGATCTTTTTCACTCCATTTTCCCACCTCCAATTTGGGCTCCCACTTCTCCTCATTCCCTCCACCTCTGACATGTATATCCTCTTGGTCAATCTTTCCTCACTCATTCTCTCCATGTGCCCAAACCATTTCAAAACACCATCTTCTGCTCTCTCAACCACGCTCTTTTTATTTCCACACATCTTTCTTACCCTTACATTACTTGCTCGATCAAACCACCTCACACCACATATTGTCCTCAAACATCTCATTTCCAGCACATCCACCCTCCTGTGCACAACTCTATCCATATACAACATTGTTGGAACCACTATTCCTTCAAACACACCCATTTTTGCTTTCCGAGATAATGTTCTCTAACTTCCAAACATTCTTCAAGGCTCCCAGGATTTTCGCCCCCTCCCCCACCCTGTGATTCACTTCCGCTTCCATGGTTCCATCCGCTGCCAGATCCACTCCCAGATATCTAAAACACTTTACTTCCTCTAGTTTTTCTCCATACTTACCTCCCAGTTGACTTTGTCTCTCAACCCTACTGTACCTAATAACCTTGCTCTTATTCACATTTACTCTTAACTTTCTTCTTTCACACACTTTACCAAACTCAGTCACCAGCTCCTGCAGTGTCTCACAAGAATCACCCACCCATGCTGTATCGTGAGCAAACAAGTGACTCACTTCCCAAGCTCTCTCATCCACAACAGACTGCTTACTTGCCCTTCTTTCCAAAACTCTTGCATCCACCTCCCTAACAACCCCCTCCATAAACAAATTAAACAACCATGCAGACATCACACATCCCTGCCGCAAACCTACATTCACTGAGAACCAATCACTTTCCTCTCTTCCTAGACGTGCACATGCCTTACATCCTCGATAAAAACTTTTCACTGCTTCTAACAACTTACCTCCCACACCATATATTCTTAGTACCTTCCACAGAGCATCTCTCTCAACTCTCTCAATCATATGCCTGCTCCAGATCCATAAATGCTGCATACAAATCCATTTGCTTTTCTAAGTATTTCTCACATACATTCTTCAAAGCAACCACCTGATCCACACATCCTCTACCACTTCTGAAACCACACTGCTCTTCCCCAATCTGATGCTCTGTACATGCCCTCACCCTCTCAATCAATACCCTCCCATATAATTTACCAGGAATACTCAACAAACTTATACCTCTGTAATTTGAGCACTCACTCTTATCCCCTTTGCCTTTGTGTAGTGGCACTATGCAAGCATTCCGCCAATCCTCAGGCACCTCACCATGAATCATACATACTTGAAATAACCTTATCAACCAGTCAACAATACAGTCACCCCCTTTTTTAATAAATTCCACTGCAATGCCATCCAAGCCTGCTGCCTTGCTGGCTTTCATCTTCCGCAAAGCTTTTACAACCTCTTCTCTGTTTACCAAATCATTTTCCCTAATCCTCTCACTTTCCACACCACCTCGACCAAAACACCCTATATCTGCCACTCTATCATCAAACACATTCAACAAACCTTCAAAATACTCACTCCATTTCCTTCTCACATCACCACTACTTGTTATCACCTCCCCGTTAGCCCCCTTCACTGAAGTTCCCATTTGCTCCCTTGTCTTACGCACTCTATTTACCTCCTTCCAGAACATCTTTTTATTCTCCCTAAAATTTAATAATACTCTCTCACCCCAACTCTCATTTGCCCTCTTTTTCACCTCTTGCACCTTTCTCTTGACCTCCTGCCTCTTTCTTTTATACATCTCCCACTCATTTGCATTTTTTTCTGCAAAAATCGTCCAAATGCCTCTCTCTTCTCTTTCACTAATACTCTTACTTCTTCATCCCACCACTCACTACCCTTTCTAATCAACCCACCTCCCACGCTTCTCATGCCACAAGCCTCTTTTGCGCAAGCCATCACTGCTTCCCTAAATTCATCCCATTCCTCCCCCACTCCTCTTACCTCCTTTGTTCTCACCTTTTTTCATTCTGTACTCAGTCTCTCGTGGTACTTCCTCACACAAGTCTCCTTCCCAAGCTCACTTACTCTCACCACTCTCTTCACCCCAACATTCTCTCTTCTTTTCTGAAAACCCCTACAAATCTTCACCTTCGACTCCACAAGATAATGATCATACATCCCTCCAGTTGCACCTCTCAGCACATTAACATCCTAAAGTCTCTTTTGCACGC